>NC_056737.1:168523284-168638284 GCF_019279795.1 Protopterus annectens
GGTCTTGTGGTTAGTATCTGTTGGGGCTGATGTACTGGAATGACCAGGGTATATGAGTCTTTTGATACTTGCCCAGAATCTCTGTGGGTTATTTTGGTGTGTTTGCTGCATTTTACAGTAGAAGTCTTTTTTATCTGAGAGTATTGCTTTTTTGACATATTTCTTAGCTGTCTAAATAGTTGCTGATCTGCTGTATTTATGGTGCTTCACCACCTAGCCCAGGTTTTATTTCTGTGTATGATTTTTTGCCAGGTTTCTTTAGTTAGCCAATGTGCTTTTTTGACTTAATTCTGATGGTATGCTTAGGTGCATGCAGGTCAAGGATAGTTAGGAATCTAGAGCTGAAGTATTTAACAGCTTATTCAAGTGGGAGGGTTTTTAGGGGAGACCAATTACAAGCACTAAGTTCACTTTGGAATAGTCCTAAGTTAAAGTGCTTGTTCCGAATAGTCCTATATTTTGTGGGGTGAGAAATATTAATATTTTCCCTGATTATGTAGGTCAATGAGTTATCACTTAAATCATAAGGGAGGGTTCCTACCTTATAAGTTTGGTGGAAATTATTATTAAGAATCCAGTCTAAGGTAGTCTCTTTTTTATTTGCTTTGTTGATTCTAGTAGGGGAGGTAATGGTTTGAGAGAAGCCATGAAGGTTAATATGGGAGGTTGGATGTTCAGTATTGATGTTCTTCCAATCAATATTAAAGTCCCCTAGGATTATAGTTTCTTGTGGGAAGGTTGATGCGACCCAGCTAAGTATATTTTCTAGTGTGCAGATGTTGTTCCGAGGAGGTAAATAGATACATATGATATATATGGCTTTATTAGTGTTGTGCTGAATTTTGGAGAGGAGAACCTCAGCATTATTTTCTATAGGAGGGTTGAAGGATGAAGAGGTAACTATTAGGCCATCTTTGAATAGAATTGCTACTCCACAACCCTTTCTTCTGTTGCGATCACATCTCAATATGTTGTAGCCTGGGGGAATGATTTCATTATCTTGAGTTGCAGGCGTTAACCATGTTTCTATTAAACATAGGATGTCAAAGGAGTATATATACAAGAGAGTATGGAGGTGGGCCACTTTGTTATTTACGCTACAGATATTGAGATGTGCTATCAGGAGTGAGTTGGGGAGTTTTGTAGGGGAGAGTGTGATAGGGGGATTGAGATTATGTGAATTAGTAGTTCGGACATTGGTTGGGCCTGGATTAGGATGGATGTCTCCATCTTCTAAGGATCGTCTTTTAAGCCTGAGCAAAAGATTATGTGTGTTACTGATATGGTACATGACTTTTCTATTTATTATGGTATTGTATTTAATGTGAGCCAGTCTGTGGTACTTTGATACTAGGCAGCTTGGTGTGGATGTTATATTTATATGACTGAGAGAGGTAGTGAGAGATTGTATGGTTGTTTGTTTATGAGGATAGTAAAACTGAGAATAATTCAGATGTTGGAAGGAGGTTAGGTGATATGCTGGGGTTAGAACAAGTGTGGCAGTGAGAAATATCATGGTAGAGGTAAGGTTAGCTACTATAGACATGATGCTGAGTTTGATTATAGGTGCTATATGATCGGTAAGACTGGTATATGTAAAGATAAGAGAAGTAGGTTGTATTACTCTAAGTAATAGGAACTAATGATAGGTTATGTGGAAGAATGGGTGTGGTGAAAAGGTTAGGTTAGTAGAAATATATGATTTCTTAGTTTGGAAAGGGGGAGTGGTTTAGGAAGTATAAGTGTAGGAGCAGTGAGGGTGGGTGGGAATTGGGGGTAGGGTAGGGGAGTGGAGTGAGCCCCTGGGCAAATGGAGCGGGTGGAGACAAGAGAAAGAAAGAAGCATAAGAAGAAAAATCAATCAGTGAAAGGAGCTTTTAGGAAAGGTAAGTAACTTTATAGGTAAGAGGAGAGGTTAGGATAACAAGTGGGCTAAGAAACAGCAATATTAGGGCAAGTATATATGTTTGAATATACTATGGATAGAGAAATAAGATAATATGCAGGCTATAAGCTACAGGTAGAAATAAGAAGACAAAAGTGGGTTTTAATAGCAGCAAGACTGGGGATAAGACAAGGACTTTTAGATGATGCTATGGGATAGTGGGATGGATAAAATGCGCTAGAACTAGTCAAGCGTGTTACATAGTGGTAAAACCAATATTGCAGAAGTAGAAAGTAAGAGAGAGAGGTCAGTTCAGGGCTTCAATAGGTGAGGCTAGTAATGGAATGAGCTTTAAAATGCATATATATATATATATATATATATATATATATGAAGAATGAATGTCATAAGAATAAAGCATAGACAAGGGGTGTGAAGGTAATCAAGAGCAACTATGGTATTATATAGTGCTGTCAGCGTATGTAATAAAAAGCTGTCCAGGAGTGAGCAGAGCACTGCTACTCACACTACAGACAGTGTTTTACAGTGGGAGTAACATCATTGAATTCCTAAGTCTACTTTACACACAGACAGAAAGTAGTCCCTGCTGGGACTACCAAAAATTATAAAGCGCAAAAGGCGGTAATCTATAACCTTAGCAAGGGCAGGTATGTTCAAAGATTAAATGGTGGGAGAGCCTGTGAATACATGAGGCGGGACAACATATATGTAGGGCCACTAACGCTCAGGAGAGGGCAATATTTAGAGGTGTGTCATGGCTGCGATAACAAGTGGATAATGGAAGTTACTCATGTAAGTTGAACACGGGTGGGGTGGAGGAACTATGGGTATGAAATTATGGATCCAGGCTTGCCAGGGTTAGATGACCCGGTTCTAATTGGACCGCCCCGTGGAGGTCAGCGAGTTCATAATAGGTATATATGCATACACACATGCAGACAACAATATGTAGAAGTACATTCTCTGTAACACATGCATTCCATTTGTAGACATAAATAATAGGAATGTGCACATACAAACATCAACAGTAGATAGAATAATAGGCTGTGCAGAAGAGGGACAGGACAAAACTGCTAGAACGCAGAGGCATGTACAGTGTCCAAAGTCAGTGCTGTGCTGACGATAATCAAATGTGAGGGCTTCCACACACATGGAATCCTTCCTGTGATCTGCCTGGTATGGCAATGACAAGTACTTAACTGGTCTAATTGTAAAAGAAATATGCTGAACACATACATAACTAGGCTCCTATGTGTAACGTGTGTGATACCGCATAGTCATACATATTAATGAATTGTAGTGTTATCTTAACGGGATTAAGGATGTAAAAAAGTATAGAGTCTAATCTTGCCATAAAAACATGCGTGTTCCATGTGGGGCAACCCAATAATTGCAAATAGTATTCCTTGGTCGCTCACATCAGCAATGTTTGCGGACTAAATGTATGGAAGGACTGAGGATACGTGGAGTGAGTAAACCAATGGGATGGCTGTACAGGAGTAGGGTGTGGCCAGTGAGTAGTGGTGTTGATACACCAAGAATCTGACAGGAGAATGGATGACAGCAGTGTTAGGGAGGCATTGGGCTGTGCTTGGGGAACCAGGAGCCATGGGTATATGAATATATATGCATATGGAGCAGCACAGCAATAGTTCATTCATTAGAGCAACCCCCTAACGAACAGACATTCTCGTACCGAATCACACTGTATCACATTTCAATTACAATCGGTAATCCGTACATTAACATATTGCTACATCTGTCCGCTGTATAATGTGCTAAATACCGATTACAAGACAATTGGAGTCAAGCATCAGTGTCATAATGAATAAGGCACTAGTATGCAGGTGAAGCATATATAAACACCATTACGCATGTCTAAGTGCGTATGCGCAGGGAATGTATTGATTTACAGACACACACACACACACACACACATATATGTATATATATATATATATATATATATATATATATATATATATACATATGGTCGAAAGTTCATTTATATATAGGTGGAGGGCTTATCCACACCCCAACTATATATATCAACCCATATATATATATATATATATGTGTGTGTATGTATATAAATATATATACATATATGTATAGACATATATGGGTGGCCGCGGTGGTGCGGTGGTTAGCGTTGTTGCCTCACAGCAAGAGGTTCTCTGGTTCAATCCTCGGCTGGGGTACCTTCTGTGTGGAGTCTGCATGTCCTCCCTGTGGTCGCGTGGGTTTCCTCCGGGTACTCCGGTTTCCTCCCACATCACAAAGACATGCTGCAGGTGGATTGGATACTCTAAATTGGCCTTAGGTGTGAGTGTGTGCCAGTGTGTGCCTTCTGTGGAAGGTTGGGCGCCGGGCTGGCAACTTGACACTGTAAAATTCCACTGCCAATCATGAGCGGACAAGTGATTTGCTATGGTGACCCCTAACCGGGAAAAAGCCGAAAGAAGAAGAAGATATTATAGACATATATATATATATATATATATATATATATATATATATATATATATATATATATATAATATACACACACACATAATATATAATATATACACACACACACATATATATATATATATATATATATATATATATATATATATATATAGATATATATATATATATATATATATATATATATATATATATGTGTGTGTGTGTGTGTGTGTACGCAGATATATAGAGATATACAGCTATGATTGGAAACAGCACACAGGAATGACATATGTTCACAGGCTATGGCAATGGAAGTGAGGAGCCCAGGCAAGACACATGACACACGCAGCATGCCCTTCCACCACCCCCTACAGCCAGACATGGGAAATATACATGCAGTCAATGTAAAGTGTCCACTGCTCCCCAGTCCACAGGCAGGATACAACCGAGGGGGTACACAGTGCACCCGTGGATTCTAATCATGTAACACATACTGCAGCTTCCTTTGCAGGACACCCCAAAAATTGGCAAATGTGATATATCATCCATCTTGTCCACGGTGTACAGACATGGAATACAAGGGTGGGCAACCCTGATGACCCATGGGCAAAGCCAATTTTATGAAATGGGTCCTGTGAAGTGGAGAGTGGGCAGCGTGTAGTGGTGTGTCCAGAACCGACCAGGTCCCAGAGTAAGGATGGGTGCTGTCGATGAGGGAAGGGTGGGGGAACTATGAGTAGTTACTTATGGGTCTAGGTGTGCAGGTGTTGGCTGATGTTGGCAAATATGGACAGCCCTAGGGATGCAAGCGCATGTGTTCATTGGGCAGAGGAGTGGCCCAATGAGCAGCCACACCCATTGCAAGACCCACTAAAGCAAAGTGTAATCTATATGGCAAGGAATGGAATAACCAGATGTAGATGTATATATGTAGAGCTATGTGTGTGTATATCTACCCATCGCGAGACAGAGAAATGCTACTTCCTCACCGTAATATGAATGTATACATACAGAGAAAGAATACAGATACATACCCACATATATATATATATCTATATATCTATATCTATATATATATATATATATATATATATATATATATATATATATATATATATATATATATATATATATATATATATATGTATATATATAGCAAGATATAAATATACATGTATGCATACATATGCAGATATATCTGTATATATATTAATGTAAATATATATATATATATATATATATATATATATATATATATCTATATATATATATATATTATAGTAAATATACACATGTATATAGCTAAGATATGATACTGCAGTTACGAGTAACATATGTCCACAGGTCCACAGGCCGGGCATATGTTGGTGGGAGGTCCATTAAACAAACATGTAACACGTAGCATCACCCCCCACCCCCCGCTAGGCCGGTGAGACATACAGACACACAATAAAGGTAAACACACCACTGCTTCCCAGACCACCGGCAGGATACTACCAGTGGGAGAGATCTGCAAGGTCTACTCTTGAAACATTGACATTGATGTCCCTTGTGGGACACCAAAAATTAATGATTGGAGCCAGTTCCTGTAATGATTTCTCCAACCAGGCTGTAGAGGTACACGGACCAGTAGGTTGTGCTGATATGGGGAGAGTGGGCAATGTGCAGTGGTGTGTTTATACCCCACCTGCGCCCAGAGTAAGGATGAGTGCTGTAGTGGAGTGGTAGGTAGGGGGACTATGGGTACGCAATTTTGGGCCTAGGCATGCAGGTGTTGGCTGGCAGAGCCATATTAGGACCGCCCCGTGGATGTAAGTAATATTCCGATGTAGGCATAGCAGATGCCCATACCTCCCAACCCCTAAGAGTACATCCACTGGATAGTCCATAAACCATTGGGGGAACACATCGGGACCATACCATTGAACTGTCTCCGATTACCAGGGACGTCCCTGATTACGACTCAGAATCTAACTCTGTCCCACGGAAACCTTCCTAGAACTAGTGATACTAGGAGGAAAGGTGGTGGAATATACGTAATGAATAGCAACAACATGTAAGAGTCATAAACAACATGTACCTCAGACAATGTGTATGAATACATGTGCTCTGGGTCTGTCAATCTGTCAAGTTAATAGTACCAAATTTCTAAATGTGTCCCTGATGTTGTTATGCAGTGTCCCTGATTCAGTGTTCATTTTGCCCCATTCGTATGAGAGGTCTGATAGTGACAGAAAGCGCATATTCTGCTGACTACCTTAGAAAGATGATAGAATAATAGGTTAGGGTTACCACCTGTCCACCTTTGCGAGGGACACTCCCCTTTGGGCAGTTGTGTCTTGCAAAATAATTGAAAATCTGGCAAATGTCCTGAGAATTTAAGACAAAAATTTCATATATCGTCTATAGTAGTTGCATAAAACAATTATTTTGTAACTGAATCACCTAAATGTTATAAGAAACAGAATAAACAACTATAATGCTACAAGAATGAGCTTTTATTTAAGTAAAACAGTGAAGTTCTTTCCTTTGTTTTGGCTGTGGGTATGTTTTGCCCTGCAAAATCTGACGTTTCTACATAAAAGTTCCACCTTGGGCAATTGAAAAGGTGGCAACCCTATAATAGGTATGCGGTAGCATGACACGGCCGACGGATGTGGGTCCCAAAACCCAATTACTTGTCTGTATTGAAGAGTCTCGGTTCCTATGTATCAGCCAGACAGGTGCAGATTGTAAGAGGAACACACAAATAATATGAATAAATCACTGGACAGGTCACTGATTCCGTACAATCGAATGGGATGCCGTCGCCTAATGGGCAGCCATTCCCGATACTGTAGGCATGTAATCCAATGTAATAGGCATCACAAGGTAATACTGTGGTTCTTGCTCCCACCCAGGGGTGTGAGTGTCAGATGCAAGCACCAATGTCGGTGCATTTACAAGTGCGGGAGCGAGCGGGTGTAAGCCTGTTTGGCTACCAGTATGCGAGTATTGCACTGGTAAAGCAATGTAGAGGCTAACTGAGTGTAAGAAGCTGTAACCAGAGGTTAGCATTGCTTAACACCACACAAACTGACGCATACCCGCTCACAACTGCTTTAATGTGCCTTACTCCCTCCGTATCCTATGGCCTTGTTCTGCCCTGCAACCAAATAAACGGCCTCTGCAAGGCTTGGAACAAGGACCCTGCACACACAGCTAATGTGATTTCCCAATACGCCATGGCAGATATACAGACAACGGACAGTACCAAAAACATATCATACAGTGCAGTCATTCAACAGTATAGGAATGTATCCCATCATGTAGATGTATATGTGAGTGTTTATATCCAGTATATAGGTACATACATATATAGAGATATATCAGGAACATACCATGTGGCAACAAAGCATTACAAACGAATGAAATGGGAAACACCAGCGATGCCTGTATTATGTAGTGGTGTTGCCCTATGTAATCTCAGGACTCCCTCAGACAGACATGTGTCATTCATACATGCAAACAGTTGTACATTGGCCATATACATCACTCTGTGCATGGAATGTACATAACACAACAGTACCTGTCCAATCATTATGTGTGAACAGTACTCTTGCAAGGTGCTGTGTGCAACATCATCATCATGATAAAGGTAAATGGGGTAACCATAGAGGGACCGGTAGTGTTGTGTGTACAATGGGGTCATCCTCATCACGTGTACCTGGGCCATTTAGGAGTGATGTGCATACCAGGATTGTGCGCCTGAGAGACAGGGGTGAGGATAACAGGAGTATGTTGTGATGCATATTACAAGGGTTACATGTGTCCAGTGGGCACGTGTGTGAAATGGGCAGCTATGTATAGTCAGATGCTGTCCTAGGAGACAATTGGCCTTATGTTTCTGTAGGGTGAGGGTCGGATGTGGGAGAAGGAGAGTAGGTATGGCTGTGGAGGATAGGTAGGGTAGGATCACAGACAAGACAGCATACAGGGTCAGTATATGACACATGTGGGGGGATACACCTCAGAGTGGGATGGGTGCTCGGCATTCACATGCCCATGGGAACAGTGGGAACAGTGGGACGGAGGTCCCCAGCCATGGGCAGCCGCCACTACACCCAAACAGCTGTAAAGGAGACAGTGCTGGGGGCTGTCCAGGATGGGCAGAATCACCCTGTAAATGTGACACTCCACCCTTGAGTTTGCGTATCTGGCTTCGGAACCCTGTAGTGAGCCCCCAACACAACATGTCCGGGATGGAACAAGAACAGACATGTTCCTGTCTCGTCCTACTTGCAGGGGTGACGTGCCCCATCCTCAGTGTTGGTACCACCAGAAGGTGGTGCAGAGCCAACAGAGGTTGAGGTCCAAGGCTGGGCCCCAGATGTGCTGGTGCCTGGTGCCATGGTTAGCTGAAGTGGGACAGGAGGTTCTGCCGGAACCTCTCAACCCATACAGCCTATGGTGTTGCAGTTTAAACCCATATATGGCTTAGTGATAGACAACAGCATTCAGGATTACCTACAACAGTATGCACAGATATCACCATCAACCCAACACAACAGATGGTATACATTTGTAGAGGGAGCACAACATAGGTTCATAGGTTCATAGGTTCATAGGTTCATACTAGGCTATCTGCCCTAGGGCATTTATAAGCCTAGCCAGAATGTGTTTGGCTTTCACCACCCATTTTAAATTAATTTTGCTATGCCCTTTTTTGAGGTTAGTATACTGTGCCTCTGTCTAACAGTGACACAGAAGTGATACCTGGGGTAAACCTATGATCTCCCATCCACTCATCAAGATTCCTCTTGAAGAGAGTCAATGAGGGACTCTGCCTAACCTGGACTGGGATTTTATTCCAGAGTGAAGGGAGCCTCTGGGTTATGAATCTGTCCCTCCAGCATGTCCTATTTATTTTAGTGCTGAGGTTCAAGTCTCTCGAGCGTGTAGCTCGATAGGATTTGGATTTTCTGAGGTGCAGCATGTCCATTAATTCCAGGTTGCACATGGCTTTATACGTCAGGCACAGATCACCTCTGAACAGGCAGTATGTCACTGAGTAGAGCTGGAGTTTCTTTAACCGGGCAGCATATGGCATCTGTTTGAGCCCTTTGATCCTCTTGGTGAGGTACTTTTGGGGTCTTTCCAGTTTCTGAAGGTGTCTGGCAAGGTACATCCCAAAAGGGGATTTGTACTCAATTATGGGCCTGATGAGGGAAGAGGCACAATGACCTCCCCTGATCTAGATGTGAATCCCTTCATGATTAGGTGTGCTATATAAAATGTTTTTCTAACCACTTTGGCCATGTGGTTGTCAAATGAGAGATTGCTATCAACTTGGGTCCCCAGGTCCCTAATTACTTTTCTGTACTTAATGGATTACCACCTATGTGGCAATTTGTGGGCACTTTGTTTTTGCCAAAGGGGATGACTATACACTTTTTGGCGTTTAGCTTGAGCCCATGGCTCTGGCACCAGTTGTCTGTTTCTATGAGGCCCTTTTGGAGGATGCTTGTGTCGGCTGGAGAGTCAATTATGGCACCCAGTTTGCAGTCATCTGTGAACTTGGTTAGCCACAGTCCTTCCGTGTTGGCCTGTACCTCTGAGAAATATATATCGAACAAGACAGGTCCCAGGACTGAGCCTTGTGGGATGCCATTTGTAACTGGTTTGGAGTCTGACATGGCTCCAGAAATTCTAACCATGTGGGTTCTGTCCTTGAGCCAGTTTGCAACCCATCTAGTGACATAGGGGTTTATATTTAAGCTGGTGAGCTTATCTATAATGCCCGAGTGGGATATTGTATCGAAGGCTTTTGTAAGGCCCAGGTAGGCACCTTCCCCTCGTCAATGGCCTTGGCGACTGTTTCAAAGAAATCAACCAGGTTTAAGAGGCAGGATCTGCCCTTAACAAAGCTGAACTGGGTGGGATCCAGTGTCTGTAGGTCCCCAATATCTTTATTTATGAGGTCCATGATGATCCTATCCATAGCTTTGCAGACCAAGCTAGACAGGCTTATGGGGCGATAGTTTCCAGGATCTGTTGAGGCACCACCTTTGTGGAGAGGGACCACAGTTGCTGTACGCCACTCTTTGGGTACATATCCTGTAGTAAGGCTGAGATTGAACAGTAGTTTTATGTTTGGGTTTAGCTCTTCTTGGAGTTCATGTAGGATGCAGCCCGGGACACCGTCTGGTCCCATTGATGCTGTGTTTTTGCTTTGGAGAGGCGGCTCTTACCTGAGCATCTGAGATGTCAGGGGGGCAGCACTCTGCTGGGATAGATATTTGCCCTTTTGGTGGGGAGGGGGGGAGAAGTTTGCGCTGAACCTGCCAGCTAGGATGTTGGCAATGTCTGTGGGTTCAGTGTATTTTTTGTCATTTTGGACTAATTCTGAGCATATCTGGGAATTACCACCCAGGTTCCTAACATAACTAAAGAAAGCCTTGTGATTATCCTTAGTGTCCTGTGCAATTTTTCTCTCAAAGCTGGCCTTAGACGATTTTATGAGTGCCAGTTTTTGCTAATACTGATCAGAGATGCCTTCCCTTTTTGGAATTTTGCTCTATCATTTAGTAGCTTCCTCCTTCTATTGTATAGTTTGTTTATGGCTGGGGTCCACCAGACAGGACATCTGCCTTTGGAGGATTGGGTCTTGGTTTTATTTGGGATCACATGATCCATGTATTTCTGAAGGTGTTCATAGAATGCGTTTATAAAGGATTCTGCGGTCTGGGCCATATTTGCCACAGGCCCGGGGGCTTTGAAGGATTCCACCTCAGTTATGAGGAGTGTGAAATTTGCTTTAGAGAAGTTTTTCACTGTGGTTTTCTGGGCAGGGGGTGGTGTCGGGATGTGAATATCCAGTGAGATTAGTTTATGGTCTGATCTTACCAGTGAGGGATACACTTCTGGTCTGGAGCATATATATTGCATGACATCTGCACAATGTGTAGTAGACATGTGACCGCAGCTATGAAAAGTTGCCCATTATTGGCTTGTCACTGGGAACCCCAGACAGTGTCTGCCATACCACTGTTTCATGTGACATATGTCCAGTCAGTGATGCGGTGGTAGTAACACATCCCTATCATCATGTACTGTCTGCAATCCTTACACTATGCTCTGTGCACAGATATGTGTTCAGTGTGTAACACAGGACATAAATGGTTCCACACACTGACCAGTTCACAGATAGCCCTACAGATGGGGGTCCCTCATGAACAGAGTACTGTCATGCCTGTATTAAAACATGCAGAATAGCCATTAGCACACACATGTTAAACAGGCAGTAGTCTCAATGCAGCATAGCTACACTTACATGCTGTAGTCATGTGTGTCACATCACCCTCCTGTCTTTAGGCTATTTCCCACTGTGTATGATGTTTGAGGTACATCAAGATATCATCTGTGATGCCGTTTCCAAACACCACATCCAGGTACCACTCACAGTGAATGTCATGGCCAAATACCAACATGATTTTCGTAGATAGTGTACTGTGTTTATCATGCAAATGGCTATGGGAACACCATTACAGCTGTTCCACAAGCAATCAGCTAGAGGAGGACTGCAATAGGTGCATAGACCATCACCTGATCATGTCCATCACTTACAATACACATGCTGCTGCTGAGCAGGTGTACACCTCCACATCCACCAGAGAGTGTGTGGGTGGGACTGGCAAAGTACACCAGAGAAGGGCTTGGAGACTAAACCCAAGCATCGTCTGCCACACGCCTAACAGTACAGGGGTCAAACCCCTGACTGACTAGTCATTGCTATTACATGTGCATGAAGTTACTACATGTGCCACAAAACCGACATGTTGCTGTGCTGTAAGGACATATATGTGTAGGTGAGAGACATGTGCAACAGAGATATAGTAGACGTACATTAGGTGTAGCACACATGGCTGTCCACATGAATGGATGCCATTGTCACCATAACCACACTCTCTAATGGACTCGCATTGACACTCTGCCAGAGCCACAAATACACAACCAAACTACTTAGTTTACCACACTGTAGTAATGCACAGGACTACATGCACCACAGGGGATGTCTGGAGGTTCTATGGGCTAGGGCATGTGAAAGTGTTAGGCAACTGTTGGTATGCCAATGAGGGTTATACTGGGAGTGACTGTGGTTGGGAGCATAATAACCCACACGCAGACACAAGTGCCAGTACTGACATGCATGTATGCATTGCTTCATGGGTGTGTAGTGGTTGGCTGTGCAAGATGGCTGTACAAGGCTGGGTGAGGGGTGATCCTTGGCATCACAACACCCAACAATGGTGTGCAGTGTGGTACAGGGGTGTAGTGTCTGCAATGTCCCACACAGATGGCTACTGCATGATCTGCCTTGACATCCTGGATACCAATGTGTATGGCCATAGCTTTGCAATGCATGCCACATCTGTGTTTGATAGTCCTTCACATGGACATTGCCTAGGATGTGCATTTCCCACAATACTGTACATTGACATGTACAGGTGTATCTGGTTTGGCAGGCACATGTTGTGTACACAGACTATTATACCCTGATATGCCAATACTGGCCTGGTGTGGCTAAACTTGCTTATAGTGAGCAGGCTGACCCTGCACCTGCATTGATAGTATGATACAGGTATTCCCTGATGTCAGTGGCATTGGTCCATACACGGCACATGTGTACGGCATTGTATGGTCTCTGTGGATCACATTTGATGGCACCACATATGTTGCAGGCATCCAGTGGGGAACATAGTGAAGGCACATTGTCCACAAATATGTGCCTATTGTACTGCTGTACAGGGTGCCATGTCCTCTGCAGCCCACTGCATTCACACCATGCCTACTATCTGTCATCAATGTGCATGGTACTAGCAACATAGTGGGATATCCTAGGCAAGTGTGTTTGTGTATGGCACATGGGTGCAGGACATATACCAGATACTAGTAGGGTCACAGTCTAAAGCATTATTCAGTCCTCAGGCAGATGGAAACAAACACACACACACACACACACACACACACACACACACACACACACACACACACACACACTTGGCAAGTCTGGGATTAGAACACCAACCTAACTACTTCATCACACTACAGCATTACGCAGTTACAGAACATGCTATGGAGATTACTAGGTCACTGCACTCCCAGAGGTGTATTTCTAGGTGGGTGACATCATCAGCCTTGCCAAAGGTGGGTATAGGAATTGTATGGAGTGTGAGCAGTCTAAAAGCATTATTCTTTCCTCAGGCAGACAGACAGACACACACACACACACACACACACACACACACACACACACACACACACACCAGTGGTGGGAACAGAACACCTGCCTATCTACAGATCACTATTACAATACTACATAGTTGCAAGTTGCGCCACAGAGACTACACATTTCAAAGTTGTCATTATGACCTTCTAGAAATGTGGACATCAACAGGGATGCTGGCAGTTAAGATGTACATACCTGTGAACCTGTGTGTTTAAAGTAGGAATCCATCCTGAAGTGGAGTATGCCCATCTGTGGAATGGATGACTACTATCAATATACAGGGCTACAATGGCCCTGCCCATACACATAAAGGCACATAACTGACACAAGGTGTCACTGGGCATACTCACACACTTAGAAGCAGAGGGCTGTTTGGGATGCACTCTGATTCTAAACACGGAAGGCCACAGTGGCCATGCTATTACAGTTAGATGTAAAGAGCACATTGTAATGGACTCCGGTGTTATTATTTGTCATTGTTAGTAGGAACACTGCACTACATATATCTGACACCAGTCTAATACACAACTTCTGCTGCTGTCCGTCACCTTAGATGTACCATTCTATACCAAGCACAATACTACCACTCGCAGTGATGTCTTGCTAGGAGTAGCAACTGCTTGACCAACACAATGAGCCAATGTTCTGCTGTAATTACAAGGTTGTCCAGTGTTTGTCATTCTGGGATGACATGACTGAAAGCAGACAGGCCTTTGTCACATATCACATACATCCATGATTCAAGGGAGTGAGGATAATACCTAGGTCACATTCACCCATATAGTGCCATTCCAAGGCAAATGTCCTAAACACAGGATAACACCCTGACACCTAGAGGACAACTGCATTGTATGCTTATGCTAACCAGTGCTAGATGTGTAGTGTCCATAATCACAGCTGCTCACTGCAAATCCAACAGTGGGGAATACTGACATCTGTGCAGTGAGGAACACCTGGCTGAAGGCTCTGTAGTGCACAATAGCACTGCCACCATATACTTCAGAACCAGACATGTGGGCCATAACACAGGTACGGACCGCGCCAGGTGGTGGTGTTCCTACATACATAAAGGCCACTCACATGTACTGACCAGTACTGCCACAAAAGGCATCACAGATGAATCAGGTGCAGGACACAGTGTCAAAAGCTGCATTCTAGGATGTAACCCTCAGACACCACCATGCCCTGGAACCACCAACACGCATCCATACATGTGGTAGGACATATAATAGTACTCCACCATGTGACCCTTGACCAGTGGACTGTACCAAGCTCTACATCAACAGTGCAGAGTACCCAGGTACTGACAGATTTGCATCATGTGCTACGCAATGCAATGATACCACTGTCTGTAACCAGGTCAGCTGTACACATACCAGGGGACCACGGTTATTTACAGCATTAACAGATGACTGTTGCTGTACACCACTAAACACCCTCATGTTTGGATATGACATACATGTACCTGCCTTGGATATGTACATGCCACACACATACAAAATATATGTAAATAGCGTTGCTGTTGTGTTCCTTTGTGCAGACAGGTGGCTACAGCCATTACACACAGGCACATGGAATGTAGGTCCATGGCTGATGAATGCTAACATTACATAAGGTGTGATATAAATGTTGACAGAGGTAACATTCCCTCTGTACTTGTCACCCATTACACCTATCATATCATACAACAGTCCATGTATCATGTATGTCATTACACATGTCCACCAATTGCAATGCCTACAAACATGCCCAAATGACAGCATTGTATGACCTACACACATGTACATGTAGTGGTGTGCATTCAGATACCACATTTGTGCAGTTGCTGATGTATGCAGGTGACGTGTATCTTAGTACATCATGCAGTTGCAATGCAGCCTCAACGTTGCCAACTGTATATGGTGATATGCTGAAAGTACAGAAAGCTGTACCTCAGGTATGGACAGATGTGTGGACATAACTAATTGGTGGGGCATCTTTGCAGGTGGATGTTTGTTGAGGATAGCTCACAGGTGTGTCACAAGCAGTCCTACAATAACCTGTTTAACTGCAAAGGTATGGTTTTGTTAATTGAAGGGGAACACACACAACATAGACAGCGGTCAGGGTGACACCAAAGGTAAATCACTTGACACCTGTAACAGTTAAGACCTCCCATGTGCATATATCAGCACAGTTTCCAAAGGAAGCATCAGTACACTTTGTAACGCATGCAATACTGCTGTAAGTCTGTCATATGTATCATGAGATAGGCAGGTGTTTGATTCACAGTACTGGCATGTGTAGTTGCATGTGTGTCCATATATGTCACGTATGGTGGGGGATACATCTAAATTGTTACTCACTCTCCTGTACACTGTTGTAGACATCTGTACAGACTGCAATGTAGAAAGCAGGACATAGGCAGGGGTGTGTATCTCACACATGTGAAGTATCTGTATGTGTGTGACATAGATGTATTCAATAGTTAATGCCACAGTGTGTGTGTGTGTGTGTGTGTGTGTGTGTGTGTGTGTGTGTGTGTGTGTGTGTGTGTGTGTGTGTGTGTTTGTGTATGTATGTATGGAGGTCTGGTCCCTGGAGTGAGGATGTATGATACCATAGTGAACTGATAAGACCCCTCCCCCATCCTGGCGATGCAATCTACTATCCATGTTGGTGTCCCCTATCTTAGGCCATACTGACTACTTGTACATGTGTAATCTCTGTGGCGCGTCATGTAGGTGCACAGTACTGTAATGATGATTTGCATATAGGCAGGGTCCTCACCTCAAGACTAGCAACTGTGTGTGTGACTGTGTTACTGTGTCAGTGAATCCGCGAGTGTGTGTGTGTGTGTGTGTGTGTGTGTGTGTGTGTGTGTGTGTGTGTGTGTGTGTGTGTGTGTGTGTTACTGTGTCTCTGATTACATGTGTGTGAATACCTGAGTGTGTGGGTGCAATTGTGTGTTCCCATTCTGTCATGGGAATGTATATTTCTGCTTCCAATGAGGCATCACATTTCCCACTGGCCTCTACCCTTGTCATCAGCTAGACCACTCTCTTACCTCCCCACTCCATGTAACTGTACCTGTGATGTCACCCAGTATGGATGTCACATCTGTAGCCACAGAAGCTTAATACACAGCTATCATGCTCTTGGATCAGTAGACATGTTTGGAACGTGAGACTTTCTAACTGTGATGTGGAAGCTACAAGGTGCATGCTGGTATTTTCATACATACCTGTGAGTAGTCCACATTTACATATGGGACACTAACTGCAAACACTGACATCTACAGGCACATGCAATTAGACCTGAAGGAGGAAAGCAGAAAATCATGACCAACATGCAGTTACTGTTGTTGCACAATACACATACTGTTAACAGTACAAAATGCATTGTAAACCTGTACTACATGGTATGTCTGCTGCCTGTCAACAGCAAACATCAATTGTAATCTACACTTATCTTCCTAGTCTGTTCATCCTGTGCATCAGACCATATGAGCATGTCGCTGCACCGATGGTGTAGATGACAGGGATGTGGCACAGGCATCATCATATGCACAGGATGATAATGTTTGCCAGAGGCCTAGGCTGCACCATTGGATGATATCATGTGTGTGGGTTAGGGCCTTTTATCTAATTGGGCATGTGTGGATGTTATGCATGCATGTGTTGCGGTGCCCTACATATGTTTCTGGTGTGTGCGTGTATGTATGGACACAGTTCTGGCATGCGTCTGGCCTACACTGGGGTATTATTGACAGCTGTGGACTGTACAGGCCAGGTTTTACAGTTCACGGTGTCTGGCCATGGCCACGTGACCTGTGCCTGCCAGGGGTTGCACGGGCACTAACAGGCAGAGGTGCAGATTGGGTACTGTATGATGACACATGTTCACTGGAACCATGTCCTTGTTGGGACCATCCAGGGCCACGTGCACGTGACCTGCTGTGTCATGGTGTGGACAGCACAGCACCAGCTGGACTGCTGCTGCTACTGCAACTATAGGAGCAGGAATGTGAGGTAGCTTGTTCTTGTAGACCTGAAACAGGTGATGTAGCAGGCCTATGTCCATGTGCCCGATGCCTCACTCTTACCAGATGTTCCAACTCAGACAGCTCACACTCGCGGATTGTCATGCCATGGTCAAGGACTCCAAGCATGTCACCCAATTGTCTATCCAAAGCTTCAGCAATCTGCTGTTGAGCATTTACCATTGCCTGAATGTTGTTGTTTAAAGAACAGACAGCAGCCCTCTGAAGCCTCTGATCTTCTCTGTTGCGCCATTCAACACATGGCTGTGCCTCCATTACAGTCTGAAACATACACCTGGTGACACCAGCTGCTGCACTCTGTCTTGCAGGGACATGTTGGCTAGAGGTCTTCCTACAAGCAGCACTGGCCACATGCCTGTGTGTGGCATCACCAGTCAGTTGACTGACACCATGGTGTGCAGGCACACCTTCCATAGCCTCCACACTTTCCTGTTCCAAGCTACCACACTCCAACTGTCCTTCATCTATGGCCACTGGTGATGGGGTATGTGTAGGCATGAGAACTGTGTGCGGGGATGAAGGGGATATAGGTGGAATGGCAACCAATGGCACAAATTTAGCCTCTGACAACCCTGCCTGTGCCGCAATCATATGTTCATCATCACTGCTAGAGTATGTGGGGTCACTAACATCAGATGGACCACAGGAGGGGAACACACCTACATCACATGTGAGAGGCAGACAAGAACTGTACATTACAATTTATACAACAGACAAACACACAGACACATGCTATGGCACCAAACATGCATGTGATATGACAGAAGGCATGCAACATGCATGTGATATGGCAGATGGCATGCAGCTCAGACAATAATAGTTGTAGTCATCATACATCCCTGGGTTGCACACAGCAGCATGCATGTGTCATAGCAGAAGGCATGAAAATTACACAATCATAGTAGTAGTTAGCATACATCCCTATGTTACACCATGTAGACCAGCACAGGTTAACAGTACACCTGCCTGATGTGTGGCATATGACCTTGAAAATCACATGTAGTATGACATGTGATCTGCTGACATGTGCAATGACATGCATACATGCCTAACACAATGGTGTCCTGTAAAATATACAGTGGGGTAATGGTGTCCCAATACAGTGTTTCCTGTCTGCCCTACAGATATACTGCACATTTAGCTGAAGTGCATAGCCATTGCAGGGAATCATGAGGCATCTCTATTGCTATACAGTGTGAGTTACAGACACAGTTCATAGCCATGATTGTGTTCATACATATATAATGTGGAATGTGACCCACGTCACTGAGGTGTATACACACAGGTCACTGAAGGGTATACGGATGACACCTCTGCACATCTGCAACCATATTGCTGCTACCTGGCAACTATGGCCAGACATGGCAAACTCATTGGTACACCATATCCCACATGACATCTGTGTACCACACACACACACACACACTCACACACACACACACACACACACACACACACACACACACACACGCACACACAACACACACACACACACACACGAGGAGCAAAGATGACATTGATGTCCAACACCAGCAAGGGGAATGTATTGTGTCTGTGGGCTGATGTGGTTGTCTGTGTATGTATGTGGATACTGTACAGGTGACTGCTGTCATGTCATGACACACTCAAGATGTACAACACATTTTATGTGGTGGATTGATGTCACACCTACACAAGATGTGCACAGGCCTGTAGGATGTCTAGTGTTCCACATCTGCAATATAACCATTACACAAAGGCCACAGTTGGACCATGTGGCACCAGTATATGACAGGGTGTACACACAAGAACATCACGTCTACTGTGTGTGTTGCTTCATGTCTCTGGCCATGCTCCATGGCCATGTGTGTACACGTGTTGGCCAAATGGTTGTGACGGGCATCTATTTCACATGTTTGTGTTGCCCCATATGACATACACCCATAGATATCATATGCTCCACTGACGACAGGGTTATGCAGACAAAGGGTGGTATGTTTGGTATGTGGGATATGTTTTTCAGGATAGTTAGACGGTGTTGCAGCCAGCCCACTAGATGTCATTAACATGTCAGATAGCACATCACATTGTGTGACATTCATAGCAGGGGTATGATCCACACCGGTGAATCCTGTGGGCTGGCCATACTCCAGCTCACTGTGTAGTACTGTTTGTATTCCCCACATGTGTAGTTCTGATCCGTCGTACATGTCCCTACAGTGAACAGTACCTCCACCATTGTATGCACAGCTGTCCACACATCTGGCAATGACAGTTTGTGAGGTTTCATGTTGGTGTTTCACATAGTTTGCAGGTATTGCACATGGGTAGCCATTGTGATGCATTGCAGGTCCAACCTGTATATTGTGACAGGACCATACATTATGTGTACATGTGGTAAATGGCCACATGGCAGATAGATCTATGCATTAACATGCCTGATAAATAATAACAGTCTCACCTGCAATGGGCTGCTGTCGCAGCGGAACACCAGCGGTACCTAAATAGGAGTAACAATAGCAGTATGATCATTATCCAAGCCTGTATGATAGCTACAGGGTGCAATGTGCATGTTAATACATGCGCCAGTACACTAGACTATACTATGGAGTGTGCACATGTGTGTATACACAGAGTAGCATACTATAGTATGCGGCATGTGTGTATACATGCCTTGCATATGATGTTACATTACATATTGTACAGTGACACATGTAACTATATGGAATATAGTTGTTATAGGTGCAGTAATGACTTACCAGGCAACTCCAGACTCGGTGGTTGAGGGACACCCACCTCCAAGATATCGGCTAAGGCTTGTGGATGTTGTTCTGCAGGTGCCCCCAGGTTGGCCAGTAGCTCCTCGGTACGTGTGAGTGGGGGCTGGGTTGGTGGCCCACCACCTGTTGCATCTTTTTCCCAGGCAATTTCATTCGCACACCGTTTCACCCGTCTAATGAGGTCTGTACAGTGTCTGCACACTTGCTGGTATTTGCGGTTGTGGCCAACCACATCATTAACCCTCCTGTGGCACATGGCTGAACAGTACATCATGATTGTTACATAGGTATGGGATGAGGGCCTCATCCTCCAAGTGGGTATAAGGTGGTAGCCTTGCACGTGGCAAACCTGAAAGACATAATGATGGAGACCGGTCACAGTAACTTACAGAGACGTACAGAAATACAGCTGAACATACATGTGTATCACATTTATTGCGATTAAATAGTTGTCTTTGCAAATCTACATGACACTGACACCACTGACATGTTTGTGTCACACACATTTGACACTCAATCGTGATTGGATATTATCACCATATATGTGTGTGTGTCACCTGATTACATTGCTCAAACTCCATGTGAATGCTGTCTTGATGTGGGCATGTCTATTTGCCTGTACTGGTGTTCTTACTTATTTGCACATGCCTGGATGTGTCCACATTAATGCAGTCGACCTTGATGCTGTGTATATGTCACATATAAAGACTTACACTGCCTTGACAGACATGACCTGTGACCCTGCAGACTTGCTCATGGAAGGGTTTACATGCATGTGTTTTGCCATATACATCTACATGGCACTGTACAGCAGTTCAACATCCTGCCATGTATCACCTGTGTTGCACATGTGATACACATGGGACACAGGCTAGCCAGATGGTATTTGCAGGGATGGATATCAACTATAGCATGTATGGTCAAAGTCAACTAGTAGGCTATATGCCTTGGGCCATGTATGAATCTAGGATGAAAGGTTACCTAGCTGTAGCCGACAGGCAGGTTTCTGGGGCCAGGTGAAGCAGTGCCACATAACTGATCCACAGGGTTAATGATACATTTACTATGCGGTCATCACACCATGTCAGAGAGAGGCAATGTGCATCTTTGCTGGACAGGGATGCATAGTATGGCAGGAGTATGTAAAGTGTATGGGACAAGGATCTGTCCAGCATGTGGTGATACTTTTACTACGAAGGTGGATGTCCATGAAGTATGTGTTTGAGATGAGGATGTGTACGTGTAGCATGTCTAACATCACTGGGTTGGACATGGCTTTATTCAGGGTAGGCATCATGTTACATAGTGGAGATGGGGATTGGGAAGGCTGGTATAGGTCATCTGAACATGGCCAATACCCCTTAAAAGAAATATGTGATCTGATATGGGTCACTTGAGTGTTGAGTATGGCTGGACAATTATCTCTATATTCATGAATGGCACCCTGTCATGATTAGGATTGCCACATACGACTACTTAACAGGTGTCATGACGTAACTATCACAGGAAAGACAACTGTCCAGCTGCATCCCTTAGACACAGTATCCATTATGTTGACCGCTGCCTAGGTGCTAGTTCAAAGGTACAGGGTTATTAACATAGGGGTGACAATGCAATATGTAGCTGTCAGATTGTGGCCATATGTCACACACCTCACCCACAAAGCCCCTTCTGTATGTTATCCACAACACTCTGAGTCAGCTATTGCTCCTAGGTCATAGTCATTCGCATACTTCAATAGGCAAATGCCTTCTGTTAGTCTGTGTGGTATAGACTACAATGAGGGGGAGTACAATGAATTAACCCTGTCTTACTGTAGCTGGCACTGCTGTGATGTGCATGTATTATTCAGACACCTTGTGTAGTGTTGGTTCTGCCAGCAGTCCCATTGCAAAACACTCCTGTGACATAGGAATGTACATCTAGTATACTGAGTGTAGGTGGAACACAGTATGGGTGATGATGTCTTATGACCTGGCAAGGTTATGATATGCAGTGTGAAATCAACCTTACTGTCATCTACATCTGTACTGCTGACATCAAATAAGATGATCAAGGTTCATGGCCTTTCAGACCAGACTCAGCAGGGTAATAGTACAGTACTTCCCATTATGAGTGCTGTCTCCCCCTTTGTGGGTTGTGATACCTGTTGGTGTGCACCATTCAGTGCGTACACAGCCTGACATGAAACTATGCTTTACATGATGTGTATGTGGAGAGCAACTTGTTTTGCCATATGTGTATGTTACAACCTGGGATGTAGACAGGTCCCATGCAGCCTGAGTGCAGCTTATACCTGCATAGTTGTGGTTACAGAGGCTCTATAGTGTACATGGATATATGATTGTGTACCTGTTGGGGGAGACAGTGTGTTTATGTTATCCAAGACCCTATCTGGATTGCTTATTTTTGCTCAGCACTTATAAGCACTACGTAAGCTACTAATTACTATAGCACCCAGTCTTCCTCATTACCTAGAGGTAAACAGTTTTTGTACATACTTTTCTCACTTGCTTAGAGAAAAACAACTCTTGTACTCACTTATGTAGGGGAAAATAGTTTTATATTCAGGAATGTCCAAGGGTCAGCTCCCAGTGTTCTCTCCTGTCTATCTGATGAATCTGGGCATCTTGAGGCAATGTAGAAATTGCCTCATGTACACAGACAACCCTCTCTGCCTAAAACCCAACACTACAACCTGTGACAGATGCACTTATCTAGCCAAACTGGAGGTAAAGCTCTCTCCAACAAAGACTGAACTTGACAGTCATGTGGAGAAGGTAAATATTTGCACCACACCAATGCCACAGTGTGTGTGTGTGTGTGTGTGTGTGTGTGTGTGTGTGTGTGTATTTATGTATGGATGTATGGAGGTCTGGTCCCTGGAGTGAGGATGTATGATACCATAGTAAACTGATAAGACCCCTCCACCATCCTCGCGATGCGATCTACTATTCATGTTGGTGTCCCCTATCTTAGGCCATACTGACTACTTGTACATGTGTAATCTCTGTGGCACGTCATGTAGGTGCACAGTACTGTAATGATGATTTGCATATAGGCAGGGTCCTCACCTCAAGACTAGCAACTGTGTGTTACTGTGTTGGTGAATCCGTGAGTGTGTGGGTGTGTTACTGTGTCTCTGAATACATGTGTGTGAATACCTGAGTGTGTGGGTGCAATTGAGTGTTCCCATTCTGTCATGGGAATGTATATTTCTGCTTCCAATGAGGCATCACACTTCCCACTGGCTTCTACCCTTGTCATCAGCTAGACCGCCAATCCATGTATCTGCACCTGTGATGTCACCCAGTATGGATGTCACATCTGTAGCCACAGAAGCTTAACACACAGCTATCATGCTCTTGGATCAGTAGACATGTTTGGAATGTGGGACTTTCTAACTGTGATGTGGAAGCTACAAGGTGCATGCTGGTATTTTCATACATACCTGTGAGTAGTCCACATTTACATATGGGACACTAACTGCAAACACTGACATCCACAGGCACATGCAATTAGACCTGAAGGAGGAAAGCAGAACATCATGACCAACATGCAGTTACTGTTGTTACACAATACACATACTGTTAACAGTACAAAATGCATTGTAAACCTGTACTACATGGTATGTCTGCTGCCTGTCAATAGTACACAGCAACTGTAATCTACACTTATCTTCCTAGTCTGCTCATCCTGTGCATCACACCATATGAGCATGTCCCTGCACCGATGGCGTGGATGACAGGGATGTGGCACAGGCATCATCATATGCACAGGGTGATAATGTTTGCCAGAGGCCTAGGCTGCACCATTGGATGATATCATGTGTGTGGGTTAGGGCCTTTGATCTAATTGGGTGTGTGTGGATGTTATGCATGTGTGTGTTGTGGTGCCCTACATATGTTTCCGGTGTGTGCGTGTATTTATGGACACAGTTCTGGCATGTGTCTGGCCTACACACGGGTATTATTGACAGCTGCAGACTGTACAGGCCAGGTTTTACCATTCACGGTGTCTGGCCATGGCCACGTGACCTGTGCCTGCCAGGGGTTGCACGGGCACTACCAGGCAGAGGTGCAGATTGGGTACTGTATGATGACACGTCCACTGGAACCATGTCCATGTTGGGACCATCCAGGGCCATGTGCACGTGGCCTGCTGTGTCATGGTGTGGACAGCACAGCACCAGCTGGACTGCTGCTGCTACTGCAACTATAGGAGCGGGCATGTGAGGTAGCTTGCTCATGTAGACCTGAAACAGGTGATGTAGCAGGCCTATGTCCATGTGCCCAATGCCTCACTCCTACCAGATGTTCCAACACAGACAGCTTACGCTCGAGGATTGTCATGTCACGGTCAAATACTCCAAGCATGTCACCCAATCATCTATCCAAAGCTTCAGCAATCTGCTGTCGAGCATTTACCATTGCCTGAATGTTGTTGTTTAAAGAATAGACAGCAGCCCTCTGAAGCCGCTGATCTTCTCTGTTGCACCATTCAACACATGCCTGTGCCTTCATTACAGCCTGAAACATACATCTGGTGACACCAGCTGCTGTGCTCTGTCTTGCAGGGACATGTGGGCCAGAGGTCTTCCTAAGAGCAGCACTGGCCACATGCCTGTGTGGGGCATCAACAGTCAGTTGACTGACACCATGGTGTGCAGGCACACCTTCCATAGCCTCCACACTTTCCTGTTCCAAGCTACCACACTCCAACTGTCCTTCATCTATGGCTACTGGTGATGGGATATGTGTAGGCATGAGAACTGTGTGTGGGGATGAGGGGGATATAGGTGGAATGGCAACCAATGGCACAAATTCAGCACCTGACAACCCTGCCTGTGCCTCAATCATATGTTCATCATCACTGCTAGAGTCTGTGGGGTCACTAACATCAGATGGACTGCAGGAGGGGAATGCACCTACATCACATGTGAGAGGCAGACAAGAACTGTACATTACAATTTATACAATAGACACACACACAGACACACACACAGACACACGCTATGGCACCCAACATGCATGTGATATGACAGAAGGCATGCAACATGCATGTGATATGGCAGATGGCATGCAGCTTAGACAATAATAGTTGTAGTCATCATACATCCCTGGGTTGCACACAGCAGCATGCATGTTTCATAGTAGA
Source organism: Protopterus annectens (assembly GCF_019279795.1). Classification (NCBI taxonomy): domain Eukaryota; kingdom Metazoa; phylum Chordata; order Ceratodontiformes; family Protopteridae; genus Protopterus; species Protopterus annectens. Next base: position 168,548,871 of record NC_056737.1, read on the forward strand.
AGGCATGAAAATTACACAATCTTAGTAGTAGTTAGCATACATCCCTGTGTTACACCATGTAGACCAGCACAGGTTAACAGTACACCTGCCTGATGTGTGGCATATGACCTTGACAATCACATGTAGTATGACATGTGATCTGCTGACATGTGCAATGACATGCATACATGCCTAACACAATGGTGTCCTGTCAAATGTACAGTGGGGTAATGGTGTCCCAATGCAGTGTTTCCTGTCTGCCCTTCAGATATACTGCACATTTAGCTGAAGTGCATAGCCATTGCAGGGAATCATGAGGCATCTCTATTGCTATACAGTGTGAGTTACAGACACAGTTTAACAGTTCATAGCCATGATTGTGTTCAGGTACAATACATATATACTGCAGAATTTGACCCACGTCACCGAGGTGTATACACACTAAACAATGATGTGGAATGTGTGACACAGGTCACTGAAGGGTATACGGATGACACCACTGCACATCTGCAACCATATTGCTGCTACCTGGCAACTATGGCCAGACATGGCAAACTCATCGGTACACCATGCCCCACATGACATCTGTGTACCAAACACACACACACACACACACACACACACACACACACACACACACACACACACATGAGGAGCAAGGATGACATTGATGTCCAACACCAGCAAGGGGAATGTATTGTATCTGTGGGCTGATGTGGTTGTCTGTGTATGTATGTGGATACTGTACAGGTGACTGCTGTCATGTCATGACACACTCAAGATGTTCAACACATTTTATGTGGTGGATTGATGTCACACCTATACAAGATGTGCACAGGCCTGTAGGATGTCTAGTGTTCCACATCTGCAATATAACCATTACACAAAGGCCATAGTTGGACCATGTGGAGCCAATGTATGACAGGGTGTACACACAAGCACATCACATCTACTGTGTGTGTTGCTTCATGTCTCTGGCCATTCTCCATGGCCATGTGTGTACATGTGTTGGCCAAATGGTTGTGACGGGCATCTATTTCACATGTCTGTGTTGTCCCATATGACATACACCCATAGATATCATATGCTCCACTGACAACAGGGGTATGCAGACAAAGGGTGGTATGTTTGGTATGTGGGATATGTTTTTCAGGATAGTTAGGCAGTGTTGCAGCCAGCCCACTAGATGTCATGGACATGTCAGATAGCACATCACATTGTGTGACATTCATAGCAGGGGTATGATCCACACCGGTGAATCCTGTGGGCTGGCCATACTCCAGCTCACTGTGTAGTACTGTTTGTATTCCCCACATGTGTAGTTCTGATCTGTAGTACATGTCCCTACAGTGAACAGTACCTCCACCATTGTATGCACAGCTGTCCACACATCTGGCAATGACAGTTTGTGAGGTTTCATGTTGGTGTTTCACATAGTTTGCAAGTATTGCACATGGGTAGCCATTGTGATGCATTGCAGGTCCAACCTGTATATTGTGACAGGACCATACATTATGTGTACATGTGGTAAATGGCCGCATAGCAGATAGATCTGTACATTAACACACCTGATAAATAATAACAGTCTCACCTGCAATGGGCTGCTGTCGCAGCAGAACACCAGAGGTAGCTAAATAGGAGTAACATAGCAGTATGATCATTATCCACACCTGTATGATAGCTACAGGATGCAATGTGCATGTTAATACATACGTCAGTACAATAGACTATACTATGGAGTATGCACATGTGTGCATACACAGAGTAGCATACTATAGTATGCGGCATGTGTGTATACATGCCTTGCATATGATGTTACATTAGATATTGTACAGTGACACATGTAACTATATGGAATATAGTTGTTATGGGTGCAGTAGTGACTTACCAGGCAACTCCAGGCTCAGTGGTTAAGAGACACCCACCTCCAAGATATCGGCTAAGGTTTGTGGATGTTGTTCTGCAGGTGCCCCCAGGTTGGCCAGTAGCTCCTCAGTACATGTGAGTGGGGGCTGGGTTGGTGGCCCACCACCTGTTGCACCTTTTTCCCTGGCAATTGCATTTGCACACTGTTTTGCCCGTCTAATGAGGTCTGTACAGTGTCTGCGCACCTGCTGGTATTTGTGGTTGTGGCCACCCACATCATTAACCCTCCTGCGAAGTTCCTGTCACAGGGAATCCCACTGTTGTGCATCCTGTGGCATATGGCTGAACAGTATATCATGATTGTTACATAGGTATGGGATGAGGGCCTCATCCTCTAAGCGGGTATAAGGTGGTAGCCTTGCACATGGCAAACCTGAAAGACATAATGATGGAGACAGGTCACAGTAACTCATAGAGATGTACAGAACTACAGCTGAACATACATGTGTATCACATTTATTACAATTAAATAGTTGTCTTTGCAAATCTACATGACACTGACACCACTGACATGCTTGTGTCACACACATTTGACACTCAATGGTGATTGGATATTATCACCATATATGTGTGTCTGTCACCTGATTATATTGCTTATACTCCATGTGGATGCTGTCTTGATGTGGGCATGTCTGTTTGCCTGTACTGGTGTTCTCACTTATCAGCACATGCCTGGATGTGTCCACATTAATGCAGTCAACGTTGATACTGTGTATATGTCACATATATAGACTTACACTGCCTTGACAGACATGACCTGTGACCCTGCAGACTTGCTCATGGAAGGTTTTGCATGTATGTGTTTTGCCATATACATCTACATGGCACTGTACAGCAGTTCAACATCCTGCCATGTATCACCTGTGTTGCACATGTGATACACATGTACACAGGCTAGCCAGGTGGTATTTGGAGGGATGGATATCAACTATAGCTTGTATGGTCAAAGTCAACTAGTAGGCTATATGCCCTGGGCCATGTATGAATCTAGGATGAAAGGTTACCTAGCTGTAGCCAACAGGCAGGTTTCTGGGGCCAGGTGAAGCAGTGCCACATAACTGATCCACAGGGTTAATGATACATTTACCATGCGGTCATCACACCATGTCTGAGGGGGGGGGGGCAACGTGCATCTTTGCTGGACATGGATGCATAGTATGGCAGGAGTATGTCCAGTGTATGGGACAAGGATCTGTCCAGCATGTAGTGATCCTTGTACTACGGAGGTGGATGTCCATGAAGTATGTGTTTGAGATCAGGATGTGTACGTGTAGCATGTCTAACATCACTGGGTTGGACATGGCTTTATTCAGGGTAGGCATCATGTTACATAGTGGAGATGGGGATTGGGAAGGCTGGTGTAGGCCATCTGAATATGGCCAATACCCCTTAAAAGAAATATGTGATCTGATATAAGTCACTTGAGTGTTGAGTATGGCTGGACAATGATCTCTATATTCATGGATGGCACCCTGTCATGATTAGGGTTGCTACATACGACTACTTGACAGGTGTCATGACGTAACTATCACAGGAAAGACAACTGTCCAGCTGCATCCCTTACACACAGTGTCCATTATGTTGACCGCTGCCTGGGTGGTAGTTCAAAGGTACAGGGTTATTAACATAGGGGTGACAATGCAATATGTAGCTGTCAGATTGTGGCCATATGTCACACACCTCACTCACAAAGCCCCTTCTGTATGTTGCCCACAACACTCTGAGTCAGCTATTGTTCCAAGGTCATAGTCATTTGCATACTTCAATAGGCAGATGCCTTCTGTTAGTCTGTGTGGTATAGACTACAACGAGGGGGAGTACAATGAATTAACCCTGTCTTACTGTGGCTGGCACTGGTGTGATGTGCATGTATTATTCAGACACCTTGTGTAGTGTTGGTTCTGCCAGCAGTCCCATTGCAAAACCCTCCTGTGAGATAGGAATGTACATCTAGTATACTGAGTGTAGGTGGAACACAGTATGGGTGATGATGTCCTATGACCTGGCAAGGTTATGATATGTAGTGTGAAATCAACCTTACTGTCATCTACATCTGTACTGCTGACATCAAATAAGATGATCAAGGTTCATGGCCTTTCAGACCAGACTCAGCAGGGTAGTAGTGCAGTACTTCCCATTATGAGTGCTGTCTCCCCCTTTGTGGGTTGTGATACCTGTTCGGGTGCACCATTCAGTGCCTACACAGGCTGACATGAAGCTATGCTTTACATGATGTGTATGTGGAGAGCAACTTGTTTTGCCATATGTGTATGATACAACCTGGGATGTGGACAGGTCCCATGCAGCCTGAGTGCAGCTTATACATGCATAGTTGTGGTTACAGAGGCTCTGTAGTGTACATGGATATATGATTGTGTACCTGTTGGGGGGACAGTGTGTTTATGTTATCCAATACCCTATCTGGATTGCTTATTCATGCTCAGCACTTGTAAGCACTACGTAAGCTACTAATTACTATAGCACTCAGTCTTCCTCATTACCTAGAGGTAAACAGTTTTTGTACATACTTTTCTCACTTGCTAAGAGAAAAACAACTCTTGTACTCACTTTCCTCACTTATCTAGGAGAAAATAGTTTTATATTCAGGCATGTCCAAGGGTCAGCTCCCAGTGTTCTCTCCTGTCTATCTGATGAATCTGGGCATCTTGAGGCAATGTAGAAATTGCCTCATGTACACAGACAACCCTCTCTGCCTAAAACCCAACACTACAACCTGTGACAGATGCACTTATCTAGCCAAACTGGAGATAAAGCTCTCTCCAACCAAGACTGAACTTGACAGTCATGTGGAGAAGGTAAATATTTGCACCACACCACACCACACTCATCACATTGTCTCACTAAATATACACCACCATGTGGATACACATGGTAACACAAAAATATTCACAGAGGCTTTCAATAATAATCTGTCTAAGCAACAAAGACCTCCAAAGCAGAAACACAAGCAGCCTCCATCCCCCAACACAACCCCAATGAAAAATAGCCCACAGTCTCTGTGTGCCACTCAACCACAGCCAATAAGGCAAAACAACGTACCCAACACACTAGTCATAGGTGACTCTATAGTCAGGCACACTGATGTCCCACTCACCAGGCTAAACAAGGAGAAGGTTACTGTCAGCTGCCTGTCGGGTACCAGGATCCGCCACATAACCCACACACTCAGGTCACTCCACAACAAGTACAAATATGACTCTGTCATTGTCCATGTTGGTGTGAATGACCTGAGATGTACCTCCCTGGACTACATGAAAAGAGACATGGAAGAGCTCTCCGATCTTGTAGCCCAGGCAGGTATGACCCTAGCCCTGAGTATCATTCTGCCATCGCCCAGAATGATACCGCAGTATGAGGACAAAATGATTGACTTCAACAATTGGCTAAGCTTCTGGTGTCATTCTAAGGGGATCCAGTATCTGTCTGCTTGGGATGACATGGTCGACAGACCATGGGGCTTTGCCACAGATGGCTTGCACTTGTCACCCCTGGAATTCTGGATACTGGCTAAGGCTCTTGCTGCCCCTATAGTGCCTTCTTTACACAAGGTTCAAATAACATATTCACCACCATAACAGGAACAGGCAAGCACAAACTGAGGGTAATGCTACTCAATGATGGAAGTCTAAATCTCAAAATGCACTCACTCGAAGCACTCCTTGTAATGGAGAACATCGATATCTGTGCAGTGACTGAGACTTGGTTCAAGGCTCCAGAGAGCACCCCTGCACTACCAGGCTATAACTCATACCACACTTTTCAGCCATGAAACCTGGACCGAAACACCCAAGACAGAGGTGTGTCCATATCCACCCCTCCAGGCTAGTTGCTTAGAACAATGCATCCGAGGTTATCCAAGTGCAACTACCTCTTGGCTAAACTGCAATCCAAATTGTAGCTTGCTACAGATCCCCCACCATGCCCCAAGATTCCCACTCCTCTTTTCTTGATGTACTGGAAATTATTAGGGTTCAACCAAACACCCTACTAGAGGGCGACTTCAACTACCCCACCATTAACTGGGAAAACTACTCATGTACCAACTCATTAGCTCAACGCTTTCTGGAATTCATAAACTCCAATGCCCTGGATCAACTTATCCACACCCCCCACCAGGGGCAACAATATCCTAGACCTAGGCATTACCAACATGAGTGACTGGTGTTCCACACCTGAAGTCAACTCCTCGTTGGTCCGATCTGACCATAAGCTAAACACCTTTGATATCCACATTCCGCCCCAACCCCATTAAGGAAACCACAGTATAATATTTCTACAAAGCCAAATTCATGCTTCTTAAGACAGAAGTGGTGAACTTCATGACACCCATGCAGATGGACAATACAGTTACAACTGCTGAATCCTACACAAATGCACTCTATAAGAACTTACTCAAGTGCATGGATCGTGCTATCCAAACAGAACCAAGACGCTATCCTCCAAAATAAGGAAGCCAATCTGGTGGTCCCCTGCCATAAACAAACTGTACAACAGAAGGAAGAAACTGTTGCAAAAGAGAGTATAATCCCATGAGTGGAGGAGCTCCCTGGTCAGCCTCAGTAAGAAGCTGAGATCCCTTATAAGATCATCCAAACTAGCTATGACAAGAAAACTGCCACTAATTCCAAGGACAACCACAAAGCATTCTATAGCTATGTCAAATATCTCAATGGCAACACCCAGATCTGCTCTGAGTTACAGCACAAAGGCACGAACATTACAGAACTAACTGATATTGCCAACATCCTGGCAGATAGGTTCCGTGCTACCTTTCCCCCCTCTCACCCCCTAAAGGGCCCAAATCTATACAGGAAGAATGCAGAGTCCCTGTAATCACAACTACGCAGGTAAAAGCTGCACTCTAAAGCCAATATCACAGCATCCATGAGACCGGGCAACATCCCAGGCTGCGTTTTACACGAACTTCAGAACAAACTGGCTCCCCACTTATGCACCATGTTCAATAATAGCCTTCCATCAGGCTTTGTGCCCCCTGAATGGCACACAGCAACAGTTATCCCACTCCACAAAGGTGGTGCCACAATGGACCATGGGACCTATTGCCCTATAAGCCTGACTAGCCTGGTCTGCAAGACTATGGAGCACATCATCATGGATCTCATTCACAAAGACATTGGGTACTTCCAAACCTTTGACCCCACCCAGTTTGGCTTTGTTAAGGGCAGACCATGCCTCCTAAACCAGGTGGACTTCTTTGAGACAGTTACCAAGGCATTAGATGATGGTAAGGAGGTCCACACAGCCTACCTTGATCTCTCAAAGGCTTTCAACACCACTCCCCATTCTGGTATTATCGACATACCCATCCACCTGAACATTAACCCCTACATCACAAGATGGTTTGCAAAGTGGCTCATGGACAGAACCCACACAGTGGGAGTTGCATACCTTAGGACAGACTGTAAACCAGTTGCAAGTGGCGTCCCCCAGGGCTCAGTCCTAGGACCCCTCATGTTCGGTATATACTTTTCTGAGGTACAGGCAAGCACAGTTGGACTTTGGCTGAAAAGGTTTGCAGACGACTGCAAACTAGGGGCCATCATTTGTTCCCCAGCTGATACAGACACCCTCCAGAAGGGTTGCACTGAGACGGATACCTGGTGTTAATATCATGGCCTCAAGCTGAATGCCAAAAAGTACATAGTCATCCCCTTTGGATAAAACTAATTACCCACGGACTACCACATAGGTGCTAGTCCCCTACATACAGAAAAGGTAATAAGGGATCTGGGAACCCAAGTATATAGCAATCTCTCCTTGGATAACCATAATGCCAATGTGGTTAGAATATCCTTCTACATGGCCCCCCAATCTGAAATGGGCTCGCATCCAGTAAAAAGGAGGCCATTGTGCCTCTCTACTCATGACTTACTAGACCCATTAAAGGATACAACACCCCATTTGGGATGTACCTTACAATCAACTGCAACAGCTTGAAAGACCACAACAGTACCACACCAAGAGGATTACTGACCTCAAACAGATAACCTATGCAGCCCAACTAAAGAAACTCCAGCTGTACTCGGTTGCATACCGCATACTCAGAGGTGATCTCTGCTTGACATACAAGGCCCATGTCCAACCCAGTATTGCTGGATATGCTCCACCTAAATAAAAGCCCCTAGAGCCACATGCTCTAGGTATATACACCTAACCACAACAATAGCTAGGACGTGCTGGAGGGATAGATTCTTGACCTGGAGACTCCCCATGCTTTGGAACATGATTCCAATATACATCAGGCAGGACTCCTCACTATCACTCTTCAAGAGAAACCTTGATGGGGGGATGGGAGACAGATATGTACCCCAGGGATCACTGCAGTGGCTCTGCTGGACAGAGGCACAGGGAACTAATGGCTCTGCTGTTCAGATGCACAGGGAACTAACCTAAGGAGGTGGCGGAAGCCAACACACTCTAGCTAGGCTTATAAATAACATTGGGAAGACAGCCTAGTACCTACCTTTGAACCTATTACATGTGTTATGTGCAGGGATAGTTAACTATCTCTTCCATTTTACTTTGCTATCATGCTGATAAACTGTCAGGTGACTACAAGTCATATGTATCCTGTTATTGTCTATTGTAAATGCCAATAGACAAAACTAATGTTTGCCTAACATAACAGTAATGCTATGTAAAATGTAATACATATCTGCCTACAATACTGTATATTACACAGTTATTGGCACAATATCCCACAATGCAAATCATAATTGCACAATAGGCCCTATTTTGACATGTTATTATCAGTAATACACCCATACATATTCCTACCGTTACAATATATCAACATATACTATCCCCTGTTATAGCGTGTACTTGTTGGACCAGGTCTACTTTAATTAAACGAAAGCAGAATCCATGGAATGCAAACCCATCACCACATAAACAATGAAATGCAGTAACTTCGAACACGCCAACCACAAAATTTAAACATCAAAACCGCAATAGTCGGCCAACCCCATTGCCTGTAACATACTACCTATGCAAACACAACAACAAAAAACACATACATACACTAACCAAAACCCTACTTCTTCTTTTGGCTTATTCCTGGTTAGGGGTCACCACAGTGGATCATCTGTCTGCTCATGATTGGCAGTGGAGTTTTACGGCGTCGAGTTGCCAGCCTGGAGCTCAACCTTCCACAGAAGGCACATGCACGCCTAGGTCCAATTTAGAGTGCCCAATTCACCTACTGCATGTCTTTGGGATGTTGGAGGAAACCAGAGTACCCAGAAGAAACCCACACAAACGCAGGGAGGACATGCAGACTCTGCACAGAAGGTACCGCAGCTGAGAATCGAACTGGAGATCCTCTTGCTGTGAGGCAGCAATGCTAACTGCTGCACCACTGTGGCCATCCTAACCAAAACCCTACTACTAACCCTAAATTAAAGCACCAAAACTCCACTTGTAACCCTACAATAAACTCCACATACACAACTATCTATGCAATACCCTTAACCCCTCCCTAACCCTAAGGTCTGCAACTACTGCACACTTACACTAAAGAACTATACCCACACAAAGTAAATATTCCACACACATACACTTAACAAAACCCTACACTAAACCTTACATACATTACCTATCTATGCAATTACCTTAACCCGCACCCTAACCCTAAGGTCCGTAATTATCGTGCACTTACCTTACGGAGCTATACTGCAGATGGGCCAACAATGACAATTCAACATTTCTGATTTCGCTATTTAGTTCGCTTGACATTTCTGCATTTTGCTGTTTACGTGTCGATGGATTCATATTCGATGCATTCCACTTTTGTTTAATTAAAGTAGACCCATTGGACCAACCCTGCCACTGACAGCAGCTGGAGAGGAATTGTTGGGTTCAAAGCCCTTATATAGCATCCCTTGTGGTGTATGCAGTGTTTGCCTTGTGAACTACAGCAGTGCACAAATAAATACTACAAGCGTTACTATACTCAACAATACATCACTACAAGATAACTGTTTCCACTATATGCATTGCGTACACTTTAATCATTACAGAACAGGTACTACATACACAGACATACTGAGTGTTCTACATACCTTATTAGTAACCCGAGGTGCTGTTAGCTGTTATTTCAATCCTTTTCAGTTTGTGTTTCAATCTTCTTTGTAATGCTCTGCTGGTATATACAGATGGTTTGAATGTGTGACAAGCCATCCTTTTATAGTTAAATATTGGAAACATGTGCTATCCTGACCACCAATTGGTGTTCCAAAGTAGTTAATTACATGCACATCAGTTGTGCAGCTACTCCATTAGCCAATACCATGGCAACAGTGGTGTATAATTGAGTACTCCACTTGGGCGTTGTCTCTTTGCCTTACTTTCAAGGAAGATGGCCTGGATGTGTTGTTTGTGATGTACAGCTATATGGAGACAGACAGAGGTATATTAGCTTCATGACTCCTGTGGATTGTGTGTAATGGCTAGATGTTATTCTACATGTGAGTACAGCTGTTATATTTCAGAACATTGCTACTTATGCAGGGTTTGTTTGTACCTGATACTTCTGCAGATGTTTCAGTCTGGCAAGTATGCTTGGGCAGCTCAAGGCTGTATGGCTATGCATGAAATGTTAGGTGGTTTACAGTGTGCTCACCAGACAACTTTGGTTAGGTGTATATCTGTATCATACTGTGCTGTTAATCAGTAATTGGTAACACTTCTTGGTGTACACACAACCCTCTGAAACGGGATTAGTGCAAACAAACCCTGTAACATCAGCAGCTATTCCATTGTATAACAGCAACTATTTCACATAGGGCCATGTTAATGTGTCTCTGACAAGGTATGTTAAGGCTTCTGCAGATGTTGTATAGGGAGTGAATGATTTGTGATGTTATTACAGTTTGTATTGTAATTGGTTTGGGTGTGGCGGAGATGTTGGTGGGTGTACATAGCAGATGCAGGTGTGTAGGAACTGCTTTTATACATAATTGATATGTGTGAGGGTTCCTTACCTACTTGAACACCTATCCTTCAGTGGACTAATACTATGGAAATTGCAGGCTGATTCATTAAGGCACTGTTAATTGGTTCCTGTATAGCATGCAGGTGATGTTAGTCCTTGAATCCTTTCGGCAATACATCGGAATGTAATAAAGTGTTGCTACATGAAAGCTGTCTGTATTGCTGTCGTAGGTACTTGCAGTCATTGGAGTTGTGTTGGTGACTGACCCTCTTATGCTAGGGTTGCCACCTTTTCAAATGGCCATAGTGGGGCATTTTCGGGACACACATCTGATTTTACAGGTTGACACAAACCCAAAGTCAGTACAAAGGATAGAACTTTCCTTTTTTGCCTAAATATAAGCTCATTCTTGTAGCAGTTTAGTTGCTTATCCTGTTTCTTGCAACATGTAGGTATTTTAGATACAGAAATAACTATTTTATGCAACTATTACATTACATATGGGACATAATTATGTCCTACAATCTCAGGACATTTGCCATTTTTAATATTTTTGGTCAGGACACAACTGCCAGAAGAGGGACTGTCCCTTGCAAAGTGGGAAAGGTGGTAACCCTATCTTTGGCTCAGGTCCACAGCACATATTTGTAATAGTGTATAGGCATATACTCTCCATATCCTTTGTTCATAAAGTTTGGCAGTGGCAGAATTTGTGATTGCTATGGTCCATGTTATACTCATATATGAACACTTCAACTGCTGTATATGGGATACCTATGAAATCCCGAATGCACACTATTCCAATGCCTACAGAACCAGGCCCAGACTCCCATACCCCACATTACCGAACACTCAAACTCACGACAGTCAAACTCACGAAAGTAACACAAACACAGAACACACACATGCACACACAGACACACTGCTACGCACCACATCCAAACAAACCATCCTACACTACATATGAGCAGGTGGGCCCCTACTTTAATATTCTACCTCCGTGATCGCACAAACAGACGCCCAAAGCAAACCCACACTAACACATTACAGTCCCCCAGGAACACACACCACACTCAGAACACACACTTACACACACAGCCCTCAGAAACACATTTACACACAGTAACCTACCTGAACCGCAACACCAGAAGTATTAACTAAATGCCCATTAACACCGGGATTTTAAAATTCATGCTTCTGGTGTTTCAGTACTCTTTCGGTCTTTAAGCCTCGTGATTATGCGCGTCGGTATGTCAAGCATTTGGTATTTGGTAGGTATCCCATTTATATGTACCTCCATAGTTGTGTAGATTTTGTTAACCTATCTATATATCTACACATATATGTATATCCCTATATATCGACATATAACCCTCTCTCCCCCCCTCTCTCTCAATATATGTTGATTTATATATATCTATATATCTATATATCTATATGTATATATATATATATATCTATATATATATATATCTATATATATATATATATATATATATATATATATATATATATTTATATAGCATACACCTTTTATTGGGTACATGGCGGTTTGTTCTATTTCCACACATTCCTCCCTTTTGTGTTTTAACTTGTCAGAATACACAAATGCCGTTGGTACATCACAGGTAGCTTAGTGGTAGGTTATTGTGAAGATTGAGTACATGGTTGCATGTTCTAATCTTGGCAGTGGTCATTTTACCTCTCAGAGCAGGCAATGGTAGAGCAAGGGTGATTAACGCCCATTTCAGTGGTTCTGTGTTCCAAATGTTTATTATTTTGTGGAATACTACCTATATATGCAAGCTGTGGTTAAGGTATACTATGTAACATGTAAATCATCTCTGACTTTATTGGGATTTGAACCAGGACTGCACAGGTATTATGCAAATGCTGTAGCCATTACACTATTGACATTAATGTTTCTTCTGCCTATTTCCTATGTCCATGAATCCTATGTGTAAGCTTGGCTAAACAACAGGCAGAGCCACCCACACCCAGTGAGCATCTCGAAATACCACCATAACACATGAATTGAGAGACTATACATTAACATCCTAACTACATTTGGCATAGCCCCTCACTGACACACTTCAGGGGAAACCTTGATGTGTGACTGGCCAACAGTATATACACTCCTGGGATCATGTGTCCCAGAAACATACAGCCAGGGTGTGGGGGAGCCACTCAAGTTTTATAGCTGCAAGACCTGTTGGGGAAATTGAATGCTGTTGAGTTGTCATGCTAACATGCCCTTTTCAGATCACTATGTGCCCCTATCACCCTACAGCACCCCAGTCTTCAACAGCTTCCAGCAACTCTGCCTGGAATCCCTTCATTGGCTATGCTTGACAGAGGCTCAGTTACTTCATCAATAGTGCAGGTAAAGCTGCCACTGTGTAGCTATGCTTCTAAATGCCCTTGGGCAGATAGCCTACTACCTATCTGTGAACCTCTACAGTGCAGGCCATCTCCAACATCATATGTGATTATGCAGAGTTTTCTGATCACAATATACAGTGTAAAAACACCATGTAGTCAGACAACGGTTAAGTACAGCAACAGTATACAGACTACTGATACATAATCACTCCAAAAGCCTATCTTGGAAGCTAGTGGACATGTATAGGTTTCAGGCTTTGTATTGCTTACCAGTAGGTTACCTGCAGGAAAGAGCACAGACGGGAAACATGCCTGCAACAATGCCATACCAACTTGCATGTGTCAGCCTAAGGATTTTGAATGATGGGCAAGGCTACTGCTGCCCCCATGGTGCCATTTTTGGGCAGGTCTCAGAGGTGAATCTCACCTCCATGAACTACACAATAGCGGAATCAATGAGGATTTGGCTACTCAACACCAGGGATAGTACTCACAACATGCACACACTCACAGCAGCCCTCAGTATGGACAACATCTACATCTGTTCTGTGACTGGGACCTGTATAAGACTCCTGTGAGCACACCAGCACTACCAGACTGCAACCCATAACACACATTTCAGCCACTGAACATGGACTGGCACAGACATGGAGGGGGTGTATCAATATTCATCGGGAATACCTATACCTCCAAGTCAGTGGGCAACATGATACCTCTGTGATCATCCATGTGAAGCTAACATCAGCCACAACTGCAATGCAAACAGTGAGCTGCTACAGATAACCCTCCATGACCCAGGAGCACCACTACAACTATCTGGAGACAGTGGTAAACATGACAGTCCTACCAGACACCCTGTTATTGGTCAATGCTGGCTACCCTACACTTAACTGGATAACCTATTTGAGTATTCACTTCCAGGCCCAGCACTTCCTGGGATTTATCACCTCATATGGCCTGTATCAGTTGGTAGATGGACTAACGAGAGGTGAAAACATACTAGAAGTGGTGATCACTGACATGTGCAACAGATGCACTACAGCAGAGGTAAACCGGTCACTGTTTAGATCTGACCATGAACTATTCACTGATGATTTCCACTCCCAACCATCTCCCCCCCAAGGAACACACAGTGGATACCTTTCCTACAGCTAAATTCACAATACTAATGACAGAGGTTGGAGGGTTCACAGCCTCCATGCTCAGGGATGACACTGCTCAAGATACAGACAGAATTACAAATGCAGTCTATAAGCACCTACAAAGATGTATGGGTCATGCCATCAATGGTAAACCAGGACTCGCTACTCCTACACAAGGACACCAGTCTGCTGAACCCCTGCATTATACAGGCTATACAACAGAAGTAGGACAGTAGTCTAGAACAACAGAAAATCCCAAGACATGCAGACGTCCGTGACCAGTATTAGCAAGATACTTATGTTACTCATGTAATCATCCAAGGCTGACATCCACAGGTAAATAGGCATGGATTCGGAATATGACCACAAAGGCAATTTTGGCTATGTCAAGGATGTAAGCAGTAACACACAGATTTGCACTGTGCTGGTGCAATATTGCACTGAATATACTGACCCTACTGATATCACTAACACACTAGATGATACATTTGAAGCAAGCTTCACCCCCTATAGGGCCCACAACAATACCCAAAACATACAGTATCCCAGACATCTGAGACATACAGGTGGTAATGGCCCTTTCAAATGGCATGACAGAGCATCAGTGGAAGCAGATGCTATCCCAGACTGTATCCTGCAGACACTACAAGACAAGGTGACCCCCCGCCTAATTTAGCAATTCAACATCAGCCTCTACACAGGCTACATGGCCATTCACTTGTGCATGACAACAGCTATTCCACTCCACTGAGGTGGTGACACAATTGACCATGGTAACTACCACCCCATAAGCCTGAGTAGCCTGATCTGCTTGGCTATAGAGTGCATCCTCATGGCACTCATTAACATAGAAAATGGTAACCTCCAGACACTTGACCCAACACAGGTCAGCTTGACTATGTGCAGATCATGCCTACAGAACCTGTTTGACATCTTACAGTCACCTAGACTTTAGGTGTGGGGTGTGGTAGTTCACTCATACTACCTGGACCTTGCCAAGTGTTTTGACACCATTCCCCATGCAGGTATTATTTCCACACTCACCAGCCACTACATACACCCATACATCACAGGTTGGTTTGTCAACAGGCTTACACATAGAACCCACATGGTAAGCCTAGCAGCATCCAGGTCCATCTCTTGACCAGTCACAACTGGTGTCCCACAGGACACCGTCCTGGGACCCCTACTGTTTGCCATATACTTCTCAGAGGTACGGGCTAACACAGGTGGACTACAGCAGGCCGTGTTTGGTGATTACTGCAGACTGGGAGCCATAACTGACAGTCCAGCTGTCATAGACGTCCTTCAATGGACCGCACATAGACCAACACAGGGTGTCAGAGTCATGGCCTCCAGCTAATGGCCACATACTGCATGGTCATTCCATTTTGGGAAACTACACACACACATATTAACACATGAGTGGCAGACACTATAATTCAGATGATGCAATGGGCATGTGGGGACTACATTACATAATGATCTCTCCTTTGACAGTCATATCTGCAAAGTAGTTAGGACATCCATCTATGTAGGCCATCTGATTACTTAAGGGTTTGCATCTAAACAGACTTAGGTTATTGTGCCCCTTTACTCATCACTCATCAATCCCATCATAAAGTATGAAAACCCATTTTGGATGTACCTCAGGAGACACATCCGATAGCTGGAAGGGCCATGAATGTATCTCGCAAAGAGGGATAATGCCCTCAGACATGTGTCCTATGCTGCCAGACTGCATAAACTCTTGCATTACTCAGTGGCATCTCATTTATTCAGAGATGATATTTGCTGGCCAACAAAGCCATGTCCAAGTCAGGCTTAATGGATATGCTCCACCTATGAGAATCCATGTCACAGTGAGCCACATACTGTAATGAGCTACATCTTGCCACAACCATAACTGGAAGATGCTGGAGTGACAGGTTCCTATCACGGGTACTCCCCATGATTTGGAACTACATCCCTGATTACATTATATGGAGCCCCTCACTAACACTCCAGGGAATCCTTGCAAAGTTGGTGGGCAACAGTGGATACACCCCAGGGGATCCCACAATTGGCTCTACTCCACAGAGGGACAGTTAGTTAATCAATAGGGTGGCAACAGCAGACACATTTTGACTATGCCTATGAATGGACTCAGGCAGTTTGGCATGTACCTAACTATGTACCTATGAACCTATACATACAGTATCCACACATGCTGATAGCTTAATTTACTGTTCAGGTATTGACTTACCTTGTGCCAATGGCAGTTGTGTGTACAATAGTTGAGGGCTGCCTATGTAGGATGCACACAGTAGACCACCTATACATGGCAATTTACAGGTGGTCATGTGTGTGGATGGTGGAGAAGGGTGTCAGTCCGTAGGTGCCTACACTGTCAGTGTGTGTGTGCTATATGTTTCCTCTTTGCCAAGGCATGGGCATACTGGGCATGCCTCCGTCTTCCTACTGGGGCTGGCACAGGGTGTTTGTGGTCTGAGTCCCTTTGTGCCTGTGGGGCCCTTAGCAATGGTGTTGGGCTGTGAGGGCCTTCACCATTCTGTCCCTGCTGCAGCTGTTTCCGCAGGATCATATTGTGTAGCATGGCACATACTATGAAGATGTGGGCACACATGCCTAGAGAGTACTGCAAGGGTCCACCAGATATGTCCAAGCAACGAAACCATGATTTCATCATCCCAAACACATGCTCTATGATGATTCTGGTTTCTGTGTGTGCCTCATTATGGCATTCTTGCATGGGTGTGTGTGCATTTCTGATGGGAGTCATCATCCATGGTTTCAGTGCATAGCCAGCATCCCTCACCAGGTGGCCATATGGGATGTCCCCCCCTGGCAAATACCTGATACAGCTGTAAGGTATGCCAGATGTGGGAGTCATGATAGCTTCCAGGGCTGCCAGCACACACATCCATGATAATGCCCTGGGCATTGCGCATGACCTGGCAGTTAATGGAGGGGTATCCCTTGCAATTTATGTAGCGCCTACCCTGCTCACCAGGTGGTGTCTTGATGTGTATGTGTGTGCAGTCGATTGCACCAAGTACCTCTGGGTAGTCTGCCACACAGTGGAAGAGACGCATATTGCTGGCCAACTCCTCCTGCAATGGGGGAAGTATATGTGCTCATTGGCATGTGATAACATGGCATCCAGGAACTGGTGGAATACCCTGGATGCTGATGCCTGTGAGATACCCATGATATCCCCAGTTGGCCTTTGAAAGGTACCTGTGGCTAGTATTCTCAAGCTTACACATACCTTCATGTCCACTGGGATGGGTTCCCCTCTGTTATTTCTGGCTCTGAGGCGTGGCTGGCACAGCTCAACAAGTTGCTGTATGGTGTCTCTGTCCACCCTGTAATGCTCTACTATCTCCAGATCATGTAGCCCCTGGCAGGTTACCCTGGGTCTGAACACTCTTCTCCTCCTCCGGTGCCTAAGATGGTTGTCAGCATCATCCTCCACACCACTGTCAGTCTCCAACACATGCTGGTGAATCAAAGCTATGGCAGCCCCTAACAAGTGCATATTAAAATTTCCCCATCTGTATACACCAATGGTGCAGAGTGTCTGGGAATACATAAGTGTGTGTGAGGTGCTTACACACTTTATATTATTGTGCAATGGATGTTGCTGGTGTAATAGGGGGTGTATGTGCAATTCCATCTGCAGGATATCGTAATTATGGGTTGCACAGCAAGTGCTGCTATTGTGGGGCCTTTGTTGTTGAATTATGCTTGGCTGCTGTGATTCATTTATTGCCCTTTACTTCACTTTTCAACCTGATTCCCCTCCCATTGTCAGGCATGCATCCAGCTGCTGGCTTTTTTGTTTTGTACTTTCCCAACCCAGGATTGTGTAGCAAAATGTGTTATGTAGCTGATCTACTACAAGTTTGCTTTGTTCTGCTGTGACAGTTCTCTTTTCTTTGCAGTAGACCACCTCCCCTTTCCTGTTCTGCAGGTAGCTGCTAGCAGCCTTGTTAGCTGTTGTCAATGGCCCACTGTGACTTCCTATGTGCTAATTACTCATTTGTACTCCAATTACCATGCTGTAGCATTTCCTTATTCTCTTCCTGTATCCTTCCTGTTTCAGCTGTGGTGCATGCTGCACACAGCCGTTTACCGGGTTTCGAGCGCGTTTTCATCCAAGTTCACTTGCACTTTCAGTTACCTTGTGTGCTCTCAGCTAAGCAAAGCTATGGCTACTTCCACACCCCTATCCTATGAC
The DNA here is from genome assembly GCF_019279795.1 of Protopterus annectens. Taxonomy (NCBI): domain Eukaryota; kingdom Metazoa; phylum Chordata; order Ceratodontiformes; family Protopteridae; genus Protopterus; species Protopterus annectens. The sequence continues at coordinate 168,567,517 of NC_056737.1, forward strand.
TTTGCTTAGCAACAGGCAACCTGGATTAGCAATGCTCCAGTGTGCTTACAGCTAAGGTGGCGCACCCCTCTCTTGATGTCATCTTTATCTCCAGGCCACACCTCAGTTTTGTACTGCTATGCTGTGAGGTACATCCTTACGCCGGCGGGGATTTTGCGATTCAATGTTACTTGTCTCATTTGCATGGCATTGACTACTAATTCCTAGTTACAGAGCAGAACACTGTCACAAGCCCTTAGCAACCCTTGCACCATGGTTGTGGTGTAGCATGCGTGCCATTGACTGTTATGGGGAATTCATGAAATGTGTTACATTGCTGTTTTATTACATATAAATATATTTTCATTGTGATCCAGTTTGCGTACCGATGCACTACGATTTTACTTTGCATTAGTGTGGCCATGACATTAAATGTTCTTTTTTATATGTTGTGCATGTTTTTTTATGCCAATGGCTATATATTTAGCCATTGGCATATATTAACAGTATAATACGTGAGTTTGGTCCACTGTCATGGCACCGATATTACGTTTGAAAAAATGTAATCCTTTTTTGGTTTACATTTCTGCATGCTTACGCTACACCTGCACCACTTCATGAATCGCTATATACTTTCATTTGCATGCTACACTGCTGTGCAAGGGGTAATTAGCATACATGCACCGGGTGCTGTGTAGCTGTGGCATACGCTGGTAGTGCATGTGGAACAGCTCGTACCTGAATTGCTCAGTGGCCATATTTGACATTAGATCACTGACGCTATGCGTATGCCTGGTGCAAGCTTCATGAACCCTGGAGTAGGCCTTTTGTTTTAAAATTACTCTCTGATTTGGTTGTACAAAGATAATTACTTCTAATATACATAATTACCACAAATAATGTATTAGCTTTAATTTCACACAATCTGATATTTCATTACTCAAATCAGTAACAATTCTAAGGAGTAGCCTTTTATTTTTCTCACTTTTTATTACATTCTATGCAGTTATAGTAATGGCAGTAGCACAGAACGGACGTAGATTACCATTCTTATGATGGATGAAGGTGGCTTTGAGGAACTTCTCATTAAAACAGGAATTAAATATTTCATGTTTAAACTTGTAAATAGTTTTAAATGTTTTACAGTTATACTCAGGGTTCATGTTATGTTAATATCAGAATCCTTACTATCTAACACAATCTATAGGAATGTTTTCATATAAATGTTTGTCCTTAAATGTAAATGGACTCAACAATCATATAAAGAGAGGAAGCTTAACCAAATATTTGAAAAATGAGAAAGTAAATATTGCATTCTTGCAAGAAACTCATATAATAGAAGAAGATTTGAATAGGATATCTTTTAATGGCTAAACTGCTACTCTATATTTGCAGAATCTCATTTTCGGACCAAAAGAAGAGACATCATGATATTGTGGAGGAAAACACTACCAGTACCTAAAATAATCTACACGTATTCAGACAAAAATGTCATGTTCTGCTTAATTATTCTAGAAATAAATAAAAAAACTAATCACATTAGCTGATACTTATTGGATACCTGGTGTTGGTGCTGCAACAGCGAATAAATATCTTGACTTACAATCAAATATAAGGGAGAAATAATATATGCAGGTGATTTTTAACTGTATTCTCTTCAGAAGTGACACTACTAAATATGATAAGTTTAAGATATCTGGACCTGCTAAAAGATTGAACAACTTCATCAATAATTCAAATATAAGAGATATTTATGAAAAAAATAGAACCCGAATCCCTAAAATACACACATTAGTCATACAGATACGGTATGCAAACTACCACTGATAAGGTATTGGTTACAGATTATTTATTCTCAAAACTTCAGAAAGGTTTCATTAGCTCCTGTCCAATGTCTGACCACAATGCTATTTTCTTTAAAATCCACATGAAATCTAGTATATTGGCAAAGAATACCAGCATACATTGTTAAGATAAACAGGTTTAAGGAATGGTTACTGAAAGAAATCAAAATATTTCTAGACATAAATCACAATGATAGTACTTCTAAAGTTATTGTCTGGGATATGCTGAAATCTTACATTTTTGGTAACATCAAAACCTGGTACCTAAACAAATGAAAGGAATGGGATAATACGCTATCGAGAATACAATAAAAAATCAATGAACTAAAAACACATAAACACAAATACAGAACTGAAACAATTAAACCTTGATTACATGGAAATTCTTAATCACAAAATGGCAATAAATTTAGAAAGAATCAAATTACAGTCTTACTCTGTTAACCCAAAAAATATGCATAGATGAGCTGTGAAATCAAAAAACCTAACCAATGTTAAACATATAAGGGAAATTGTTGATGAAACTAAAAATAAAACTAAAATTGTAACAGATTTAGAAGATATTCTTGAGACTTTCAGAAAACATCACATAATAATAAATAACACAAATCCAAATATTAACAACATCCCAAAAGATAACTTCTTAAATGAGAACATAGGCAACAAACTATCAATAGAACAGAATACCAAACTTCTCAAACCAATAACATTAAGTAAACTAAAAGAGAGGATTCAAAGCCTTAGGAACAATAAAGCCCCAGGATTAGATGGATTAATAGGAGACATTTGTAAAGTACTCACAGACAATACATTAAAGATACTTTTACAAGTTTTTGAGGAATTCAGAAAAAAGACAAGCTCATTCCCTTCCTAGAAATATGCCATGATTTCCCCTATCCTAAAACAGGACAAAGACCCCAAAATATTAACTTTGTATCATCCCATTTCACTATTAAATGTGGACTATAGCATGTTTACATCAATATTAGCTAACAGATTAAATCAACTGATGACTAACATAATAGGTGATGATAAAACAGTCTTCATCCTAAATAGAAGAGTACAAGACAATGTTATCAGGCTCCTTTCCTTAGTAGATCATGCTAACAGGAAAAAAAAAGAACTATCAATTATTAGCCTAGACTTAAACAAGGCTTTTTACTCTATAAATTAGTCCTATTTATTTAAAGTATTATCAGTATATATTTTTCCCCTGACTTTATCAATATAATTAACAGATTATATGTAAACTCAATATCATACATCAAAACTTGTGCTTTTTTATCAGATCTGCTCAACATCCTAAAAGGCACTAAACAAGGCTGCCCACTCTCCCCATTATTATTTGCCCTATCAGTAGAACCTCTAGCTAACTTCATAAGAGCAAATTCTAATATAAGGGGATTTTCTGTTAGTCCAAGCTACATTTCTAAATTACAACTTTTTGCAGATGATGTCATGCTAACAATTGGAAATATAGATTCCTCTATAGATCATATAACAAAATCCCTGCAAGTTTTTGAAGAGGTTTCAGGCCTAAACTTTAATCACACCAAAACAGAAACATTATTAATAAATTAAAGAGTAAATACTTTGCTAAGAAAATACAACAATTTTAACTGGGCAAATGACACCATTAAGTACTTAGAAATATACATAAAGTCAAACTGGAATAATACTTTAAAAACAAATTACAAATACCTATTATCCAGAGTTAAGGAATTTTTAAATAGATGGAATAAAATGTATTTCACGATAGAAAAAAGACTGTCATTAAAAAAAATGATCATATTACCCAAAATTTTGTTCTACTTCCAAACTTTAATTGCCTCCCCATCCAAAAAGTTAATGAAGCAACTAAATTCTATGTTAATAAATTTCCTATGGTTTCCTCAAATGCCAAGAATCAACCATGCTTGGCACTACAGAAGCTGGAAAGATGGGGAAATAGTATTCCCAAATTTAGAACTTTATGCGGAATTGACCATACGTAATGTGATGAGCCAATGGTTAAACTCCAAATATAGTTCTAATTGAAAAAATCTCCATAAAAGTATCTTACTATCTGACATAAACACAAATATTGACAATAATATGTTCTTAGAAAATAAAAAATCTTCCTTGTTGTCAAAGAAAATTTCTACACCACCAATAAGAATAAAAAAAATCTCTTTTCACTAATTATATATTAGATAATTAAAAAAATAATAAACAAAAATTATATGACAAAAAGCTTAATATTTTTAATATTTCCCATAGTATACAAGAAAACATGTCTGGACTCTTTCAATGTATCTAAAATAAAATAATGGAAGAAAATGGCTTAGTTTTCTGGCACCAGTTTCTCTGCAATGATAATATTCACGAACCATGTTCTCTTATGGCCAGGTATAACAAAAAGCACAACAACTGGTTGAACATATTTAGAGAATTCATAGTTAATGAATTCAAAATATGTCATATCACTAGCACAACACCTTTACCTAAAATACTTTCTCTTCTTTGTGAAATAAACACTTTGCATATTAATAATATTTTATCATTGCCAAGTATATATAAATCTTTACGAACCAATATGCAAATCCCAGAGGACTCCTTATGGAATTACACAGAGAGAATAAACAAATACATTTTTTCAGATAGTAATAAAGAATTAGTACTTAAATCAATTAGCAGCACAATGTCACCCCCTTCTTGGGAAATCTTCACTTGGAAATACATCCATAGGAGCTTTATTACCCCACATAAGATGGACTTGATATAAAAAAATAATCTGAATAAGTGTTGGAGATGTGAGGAAATGCTTTGTGCAGATTGGGTACACATGTTTCTTACATGTAAAATAGTAACTCCATTCTGGATAGAGTTTAGAAATTTCATAAAAGCATTGTGGTTAGACAAGTGTGAAGTATCTGACTCGTTATTATTGTTCAATGCACCAAAACCAATGCATATCCCCAAAATACAGGTGCACCTTTTTTGGTCCTTGCTTGCAATTGAAAGAAAAATCATTACATCAAATTGGAAGTGTAAAAAAATCCTATAATTTACAGATTTTTTACTATTAGCTAAACTTGTATGTAGTAGGGAGTTGCAAACTATTTCAGAAAGAACTAATAAGATAACACATAAGAAATTAACTTGGTTGAAGCTTGAAAAACTACTAGATAAAATGACTTTGTTTAGATTTAAAGAAAAGCTATTTGTAACATGGTTTAGTCATTGCAATTAGACAACTTGAAATGATCTACATGCTTAAGGGAGTAACCAATTTAAATATGTATTTGATATATATCATCCATTGTTTATTTAGTAACAGCATTTGACGTTTGACAAAATGTAATAGAATTATAAAAACTTACAGATTAGGAGGCTTTATAGAAAGAGTTTTTGGATTCAGTGCACAGCATTTCATATTTATTAATTTGCCCGTTTTAAAATTTATTTTTTTAATTGCAAGAAAGACTTACTTAATATGGCTACTATTAAATTTGAAGTGAATATTATTTTCTCCAAATATAATTGGTAATTAATTTATATTATGTTAATTTGGTGCTTTTCTCCCTGGGCCTCCTCCACTGAAAATGAGATAGTATCCCATTTGGACTTTCTGAGTAAACAGATGTCAAATAAAAATAAATAAATAAATAAATACAGTGTATAATACAATTTGGCTTAAATTTAAACTTTGTTTCACAATCTTTTCCAGATTCCATTGAGTGTGTAAAGTGCCCTAAAGATGGTTGGCCCAATGAAAGACACGACAAGTGTGTCAAGAAAGAAACAGAGTTCCTTTCCTATGAAGAAACACTAGGCATGGTATTAACTACTGCTTCGATTTTCTCAGCAATGGCTACTGCTGTCACCCTAATAATCTTTCTAAAGTACCATCATACGCCTGTTGTCAAAGCCAACAACAGAGAACTTAGCTATTTACTTTTATTCAGTCTTATGTCATGCTTCCTGTGTTCATTAATTTTCATAGGCCGTCCCACACATGTGACATGTATGCTTCGTCAAGGTGCATTTGGCATAATTTTTACATTATCTATCTCTTGTGTTTTAGCCAAAACCATTGTGGTGGTAATTGCCTTTAATGCTAGCAAGCCAGACAGCAGCCTAAGGAAGTACACAGGACAAGGACTGCCAAAAAGTATAGTTATTCTCTGTACAACTCTTCAGGTTATAATATGTATTTCTCTGTTAATTGTATCTCCTCCATTTCAAGATGAAAATACAACTTCTGTAATGGGGAGGATCCTTATAGAATGCAATGAAGGATCACCTGTGGCATTTTGGTGCATGCTATCTTACATGGGTCTTCTAGCAATTGTAAGTCTTCTAGTTGCATTTCTGTCAAGGAAGCTGCCAGACAGCTTTAATGAGGCTAAATTTATCACATTCAGTATGGTGGTATTTGTTAGTGTGTGGATGTCATTTATCCCAGCCTATCTGAGCACACAAGGGAAGTATATGGTGGCTGTGGAAATATTTGCCATTTTATCCTCAGCGGCTGGACTGCTGCTTTGTATATTTGTTCCTAAGTGCTACATTATTCTGTTTAGACCAAGAATGAACACCAGAGACTACCTAATGGGGAAGGGGGTGTTTATGAATGAAAAAAGATTAAGGTAAATATTTTTAAACAATACCAGAAACATAAAAAGGAACCAGTTTTTTACCTCTTGCTAGAAAAGTGCTGTAGTCAAGCAGAGAAGAATAATTTAGTTATATGCAGAATTTTCTTTTTCATGACGAATGCCTTGCAATCAGATACATTGTAGCCAGAACTGTTTATATTCAATTTATTTCTGTTTATACTGAATATTTTTTCAACTGTAATGCACATCTGATTTTTTCTTACTTATCAATAATTTCCAAAGTTTCATTGTCTCAATCCCCCTTTCCACAATAAAACGCAATATACCAATGTGGCATATGATGACCTTTATTGATCAACATTGTTTAATCATAGAATTAATTGATAAGTCATAAACTCTATTAATCAAAATATGAACATAACGTCTACATAAAAATTTAACAGTGACAGAGTCTCCCGCTCACCTGTATCCCACCACAAAATAAGCAGTTACCCTGACTGCTCACTTACTCTGACTTTACCAGAAGCAGTGTCCCACCACTCATTTCCATTCCCAACCAACCAACTTGTAGAATCCAATACATAACACCAGAAGGGGAAGAGAAGAGGGACATGCCAACCCCTTTTCTCCATCTACCAACCCACTCACATATAAAACTAACCACATATCATCTGACACAAAATAAAGGGGGGGGGGCATACAGTAAGTTCAAACCTAAATCTGATCTGCCTACTCTACAACTCTTACATAAAACAACACTAACTCCTGCTTACACGTACCTCACTTCCTCTCTAACACCCTACCTCTTAATGTTAACCCTTCCTTGCCTGATTTCCTCATCACAATCTATCATCTATTCACCATTCAATATAACTAGTCTTGCCCACCACCTCTTCACTTCTCCCTCTCCCCTAAATCCCTAAAGCATCTCTGGGCAAATTAGTTTATTCCAAACTACATTTGTCCTGATCCCCTTTCAACAATAAAATACACTACACCAATATGGCATATAATAACCTTTATTGAACAACATTCTTTAATCATAGAATTAATTGATTATTCATAAACTCTGTTAACCACAATATGAACATAACTTCCATATAACAATTTAACAGTGGCAATGTACTCCACTCACCTTTGTCCCATCACAAAATAAGCAGTGTTACCCCAACTACTTGCTTACTCTGACATTACCAGAAGCTGCATTCCACCTTTCACTCCCATTCCCAATTGAATAAATCCAGTACCAATTCAATTAAGTTTACTCCATCCTTTCTAAACTACACAGTGTCCCTATCATTGAAGTCCCTATTAAAAATAGTGTGAATACCCAAGTTCCTCAATTGCCTCAACAACCTAAAATTAACAAAATGCTGGGCATGCTCAAGACCCGAAAAATTGTCTGCATTCTTCCAAACCAAATGTAGTACCATGTCAGAGCACACAATACTCATGTCAGGAAACCTACTGACTAAACCGGTCAAGTCTTTCAGCACCCTAAACTCAACTGCCATTTTGGAATGATACCTAACCTGCTAAATGAACCCTTAAAACACACGGAATCCCAATCTGAAAACATATGTCTGCAAACTCATCCCTAAGCTGATGCCACCTGAGGTCTTTGACACCATGCCAAAAATCTCTCCACTCATAACACCACAACCCCAGGTTGCATCCATCTTACCTGATCACAGCCCATTTCTCCACCCAGTAAATATAGTAATCGCCCAAAATGACCACAGTTTTACCTAAAAAAATGTTTTAGTAACTACTACCAAATAACAAGTTATCTAATATAAGATAAAAAGGCACCTGAAGACCAACATCCCACCCTCTTAATAACTTCCACTGACCTACCTTCCCTTCCAAATCTGATGCCCTTCCAATACAAACTGAATGAGCGGAAAACTTCTCTTCCTGAAAGACACTAAAAAACCTTCCTTATCACACACACAAATTGAAAGTCTGTTATTACCCTTCCTTCTTGCATCTGGAAAATCAAATCCTGTGGACCCCCCCCCATGTGACAGCTGTAATCTTCTGGCCCACAACACCAGAGACATCATCTCATCCCTATCCATCCACAAAACAATCCGCGCTCCCTTACCAATATGGTCTGTTTTCAACCTCCACAACCATAACTCCACTAACACAGGAAATATAACTACATCCTGCCATACTAATGACCCCGGCAACTTGTTCACCCTGAAAACTCCACTATGCATCCATATTGACAATGTCACCACATATCATCCACTGAGACCCCTTTCAATAACCTCAAGCCCCTCAACAATACCTTAAGAGCCTGTTTTGTCATTGGCCAATGGCTATCAGCCCTCCTACCAGCAGCCCTACTCCACCCTTTCAACATTCTCTCTACCACCCATGACTTCTTCAAGTTCTGAAACCCCACCACCCATGCAAATATGCTAATGGCAACCAGCTCCACCTTAACTGACTGAGCCACCCTCCCCCTTAATCCAAACCTGAGCTAAACTCCCTCCTCCTCAAACAGCTGCAAAACAAATTCATCAAACTCAGATAATTCCCTACCATATACATCAAAGATCAATTGCCGAAACCTGTGAAACTGAAAATGAGAAAGGCTGTCAGCAATCACATTTTTTAGAATCCGGCAAATATACACCAATTAAAGAAAGAAATATCAACAAACTCTGCAAAACCAGTTTCTGTAAAACTAGCAAAAGTGATCTGGATTTTGCTATCTTTGACTGTAATACCCATGCCATTGTGATATTGCCAGAATTAAAAATCACCCTTCTATCATGCGACCGCTGAAACCACCCAAATAGGCATCAATTCCAAGAAGGCCATATCCTTCTTCCAGTCATCCTCCCAACCATCTGGCCAGTGAACTGCAAACCATCCCCTGGTAAAAAATGCTCTAATCCCAATACCCCCTGCTGCATCTGTAAACAACTGCAAATCCTCCTGACCAACCCAATCCACCAGCCAAAAAGAAATGCCAGTAAATCAATGCAAAAGGACAACCACAATGCTAAGTCTGCATGAACAGGTTTGCCAATCATTTCCCAATGATGTTTGCTTCTTCCCCCATTTAACATAAATGCCAACAACTTACAAAATGCAAGACCAGTATGAGTTGTCCAGCATGCAGGTTCAGTAGCCCTAAAAGCTCCATTATGTCCCTAATCTGCACCTTCTCCCTGTCCATCACCTAAGCAGTCTTATCTTACAAGTGCTCTTTCTTCTCAACTGGAAAACAAACAACCCCCACCCACATCCACTAATAAACCTGGAAAACACAAAGCCTTTGCAGGGCCTTCCAACTTCTGTGTAGTTAACGGAACATCCAGCTCCTCACACATTGCCAGGAATGCCTATATACCCTCCAGTAGACCTACAACCTCTTCACCTGTCGACAGAAAAACTCATCCAAGTAATATACAGCCTTCTGAGAGCCCACGCTTTGCTGCCAAATCCTGTAGTCAGAGCTGGACTAGAACAATGTCTGCCATAAAGACCATAGGGTACAACCCAAGGTCAAAAAGTGTAGAGCAATTTTATTTGAGAAGTGAGACTTCCCTTGCTTATACCATGCAAAGGGCAACCACATTAAAACTGACTCAGGCATTAGAGATCTAGGTTATTTTACCAATAGTAAACTATTTTTTATTACCATGCATCAATCAAGGTTAGAATGCCAGTCTGCTTAGTTCAAATTCTTTTCAAGGACCATTCACTTGGGTTAAAGGAAGCCAAGTCTTCCCTCTACACATCTCTTATTAGGTCCATAACTGAATACAGTCTCCATTTCTGCTTGTAACTTTTCTAAAACTTTGCACAACTAGGAAAACACCAAAAATTCCGAACTAAGGCAAATAATGGGGTAAACTAATTAAGCTGTCCGGACCTGTTGTTCAGTTCCATCATATACAAGTGCCTGCATGGTGATGTTTGCATGGTCTTCTATGTTATAAAAGGTCCTAACCTACTGCACCTCCTTCTCCTTAACAAAGCCAGTAATACCTGGTTTAGCAGCACTAAAGATTGTAATCTTAATCAAAGCATGAACTCGGTTTGCTGGTATGATCAGTATAAAAAGATTCATGTCAATTTAACTGCAGCTGTTTCTTCAGTTACCAATACATCAAAAAAAATCTGCTGAAACACTTTTCAGCAATCCTTGAAAATATTTAATTTTGCTGGTGAGAAGCCCCTCAGAACCCCCCAATGTGGCAGCCAAACCCCTACACTCCATGAAATCCATGAATTTATATGTATGCGTATATGTGCACGCATGTGTGTGTGTGTGGTATGTGTGTGACCTCCTCTGGGGTTGGTCAACAGTAAAACATAGATTCTTCATTTAAGAGCCATTGGTATTTTTTGTTTTTCTTTTACTTTTTTCATATTTTTCTGCATGCAATAATCTTTTGTCCCACAACACCAGAGACATCATCTCATCCCTATCCATTCACAAAACAATCTGTGCTCCCTTACCAATATGGTCTGTTTTCAACCTCCACAACCATATCTCCACTAACACAGGAAATATAACTACATCCTGCCATACTAATGACCCCGGCAACTTGTTCATCCTGAAAGCTCTACTTTGTATCCATATTGACAATGTCACCACATATCACCCACTGAGACCCCTTTCAATAACCTCAAGCCCCTCAACAATACCTTAAGAGCCTGTCTTGTCATTGGCCAATGGCTATCAGCCCTCCTACCAGCAGCCCTACTCCACCCTTTCAACATTCTCTCTACCACCCATGATTTCTTCAAGTTCTGCAACCCCACCACCCATGCAAATATGCTAATGGCAACCAGCTCCACCTTAACTGACTGAGCCACCCTTCCCTTAATCCAAACCTGAGCTAAACTCCCTCCTCCTCAAACAGCTGAAAAACAAATTAATCAAACTCAGATAATTCCTTACCATATACGTCAAAGATCAATTGTCGAAACCTGTGAAACTGAAAATGAGAAAGGCTGTCAGCAATCACATTTTTTAGAATCTGGCAAATATACACCAATTAAAGAAAAGAATATCAACAAACTCTGCAAAACCAATTTCTGTAAAACTAGCAAAAGCGATCTGGATTTTGCTATCTTTGACTATAACACCCACACCATTGTGATATTGTCAGAATTAAAAATCACCCTTCTATCATGCGACCACTGAAACCACCCAAATAGGCATCAATTCCAAGAAGGCCATATCCTTCTTCCAGTCATCCTCCCAATCATCTGGCCAATGAGCTGCAAACCATCCCCTGCTAAAAAATGCTCTAATCCCAATACCCCCTGCTGCATCCGTAAACAACTGCAAATCCTCCTGACCAACCCAATCCTCCTGCCAAAAAGAAATGCCATTAAATCAATGCAAAAGGACAACCACAATGCTAAGTCTGCATGAACAGGTTTACCAATCATTTCCCAATGATGTTTGCTTCTTCCCCCATTTAACATAAATGCCACCAACTTACAAAATGCATGACCCATATAAGTTGTCCAGCATGCAGGTTCAGTAGCCTTAAAAGTTCCATTATGTCCCTAATCTGCACCTTCTCCCTGTCCATCACCTAAGCAGTCTTATCTTACAAGTGCTCTTTCTCCTCAACTGGAAAACAAACAACCCCAACCCTACATCCACTAATAAACCTGGAAAACACAAAGCCTTTGCAGGGCCTTCCAACTTCTGTGTAGTCAACGGAACATCCAGCTCCTCACACATTGCCAGGAATGCCTATATACCCTCCAGTAGACCTACAACCCCTTCACCTATCGACAGAAAAACTCATCCAAGTAATATACAGCCTTCTGAGAGCCCACGCTTTGCTGCCAAATCCTGTAGTCAGAGCTGGACCAGGACAATGTCTGCCATAAAGACCATAGGGTACAACCCATGGTCAAAAAGTGTAGAGCAATTTTATTTGAGAAGTGAGACTTCCCTTGCTTATACCATGCAAAGGGCAACCACATTAAAACTGACTCAAGCATTAGAGATCTAGGTTATTTTATCAATAGTAAACTATTTTTTATTACCATGCATCAATCAAGGTTAGAATGCCAGTCTACTTAGTTCAAATTCTTTTCAAGGACCATTTACTTAGGTCAAAGGAAGCCAAGTCTTCCCTCTACACATCTCTTATTAGGTCCATAACTGAATACAGTGTCCATTTCTGCTTGTAACTTTTCTAAAACTTTGCAAAACTAGGAAAACACCAAAAATTCCAAACTAAGGCAAATAATGGGGTAAACTAATTAAGCTGTCCAGACCTGTTGTTCAGTTCCATCATATACAAGTGCCTGCATGGTGATGTTTGCATGGTTTTCTATGTTATAAAAGGTCCTAACCTACTGCACCTCTTTCTCCTTAACAAAGCCAGTAATACCTGGTTTAGCAGCACTAAAGATCTTAATCTTAATCAAAGCATAAACTCGGTTTGTTGGTATGATCAGTATAAAAGGATTCATGTCCATTTAGCTGCAGCTGTTTCTTCAGTTACCAATACATCAAAAAAAAAAATCTGTTGAAACACTTTTCAGCAATCCTTGAAAATATTTAATTTTGCTGGTGAGAAGTCCCTCAGAACCCCCCAATGTGGCATCCAAACCCCTACACTCCATGAAATCCATGAATTTATATATATACATGTATGTGCATGCATGTGTGTGTGGTATGTGTGTGACCTCTTCTGAGGTTGCTCAACAGTAAAACATTGATTCTTCATTTAAGAGCCATTGGCATTTTTTGTTTTTCTTTTACTTTTTTCATATTTTCCTGCATGCACTGCGTAGTGCACTGCCTGATTATTCTGCCATCTTGTTCTCTTCTAACAGAAAGGTCACTAATATGATGCTGCTATTTGGAATACATGCAGGGTGCTGCTGTTTGACCCTGCATGTTAAACTGACTTTCACAGTCTTTACAGCTTTGCTTTAAGAGTGATTGGGATTCAATTGTTTTTCTCATAGATTCATGGGTTCATAGATATTTCAAGGCAGTTTAGTGTCAGGACATATATGTGTTGCCAGTACACATCCTCTGACTATATCCCCTTTCTCAATGAGAGGTATGCCTAGTGAGTGGCTGCAGGTGTAGAACAGTTGTGCACGATACAAAGGTTGTAAAGACTTGTATTTGAGTTGTAGCATGATTTGCATGACTGGCTGTACTCAGCAACCAGAGGTATAGAATAAATTATAATCTCATCCTGCTAACTTCTACAGGCTGGTGCAGAGGGCAGAGAAAATACAAGGAAAATTAGATACATTTCTTTAGCTTTGCATAACATACCTGATTTTCATTGTATTTTTTGCCCTTTTTTTCTCTTACCTCTAAACGGTCCAGATTTCACAGTTTTATTTTTTCAAAAAAAGAAAAAAAGAAAAGAAAAAGTAATGGAGATCTTCCTTTCTTCATTCCTTATTTTCCAAAGCACAGATGTATTGTGTAATCATAGGAACATAAGTCGCATACACATGCTGAGTACATCAACAAAGCAGAAGAATGTGGAAATAAGAAAGGAAAACACCATGGTGCCATTATACAAAGACAATATTTAAGAAAAGTAATTTCTTTCTTAAATAATGTCATTGCATAATAGCAATAAATGACTCATGAGTCTGGGTATATTGAAGATGTACACGTGGTTACTTTTGTTTAATCACTCGTGCTTTGCCGTCATGATTGAACCACACCAACCATTGGTAAATCTTCAATATACCACACCCACTTGGTTATTGTTTAAATAGCCAAACAATACATGGCTCACTTTGCCACCTTGGTCGACTAGTAGATTAGACTATTAGATAACATAATTAGCAGAAAACACTGAACACCTGTTATCAAGAGGAACTATAAGTTAGCAATAAGGATTTAAAAAGGATCTATTTAGGGAAATATCTATGAAAGAGAAATATTTAAGGTCAAGTAAAAATAATTAAAAAATTACAAGTATATCAGCTGTCAAAGTAAGAGTTATTTATATGTTAGTCCTCTAGCTAGTGACAACCCTTTTAGAAAATGATATTCTTATTCTGGCTATCATCTGCAGTGGATATTTTACTAGGCTGGTTGCTTCCACTAGTGTTTTTCTTCTCATTTGTTCATTGGACACAATTATTACCTCTTTCCCAGTATATATTTCTGCCTTAGTAAGGATGTCCTTAAGAGTCAGCAAGTTCCACAGTATGAGAACAGACAACCTCTGTAGGCAATTTATTCGTAGAATGACATAATCTTTAGTTGGGCTGTTCATTACTTTGCCGAGCTTATTGTCATTAGATGAAATTAATCAAATGACTGGAAAGTTGCTTATGTGGTGGCAAAACCCAAGGCTGGACTAACTGACATCATCATTATCATTCTACAAACATGTATCTACTCTAGCCATTTTTTAAGTGCTTGATTTCATTTCTAAGTCATGACATTATGACCATACATTCTGTATGTACACACACAAACACACAAACACACACACACACACACATATATATATATATATATATATATATATATATATATATATACACACATATATACATATATGCGTGTGTGTGTGTGTGTGTGTGTGTGTGTGTGTGTGTGTGTGTGTGCGTGTCCTATAGTGACCAATCCTAAGAATCATGATTTTATTAGGGATGTGGACATTTCATCCTTATATGCCTTGCAGATTTATATGAATATGATTACAGCCTTAGGTTTAAACTTGGGGGATTGCAGTTTAGTTGTCTCTTACTAAGGCTTTTAATATCATCACCATATTGGAATCATAACTGCTTACAAATAGGAACTACAATGCATTATATAGCTGATGAATATTCCATTGTTTTTCAAAGAGGAAACAGAGGACTGTTTTCTTCTTAGGTAAAACAGCAAAATGGGCACCAACTGTGTTGGGTCCTATTCCTTTTAACATGCATTTGACATCTTTTCAGTAACAGGACCCCACTGTGCATCACAATATGTGGATGATATTAAACTAGGATATATTAATAAGACCCAGTGAAAAAGTAAAATATGTAAAAATGCATTTACATGATGTTACCATGTAATTAAAAGGACAAGACTTGATTGTAAGTACCAACAAATGTAATTGAGCATGCTAATATACAATACAGAACAAAGTTGATACCATATTGATTGATGTCTCTACAAAAGTTGTAAAAAATAATAAAATAATAAAATATCTACAAGTTTTTTTATAAACAATATATTGTCTTATTTTGAATTTGAAAATGCCTCCAAATCTAAGAATAAAGCTCTCCATGTTATGGGTCTGGTGTTTTAAACCGTGGCAGACAAAGTTTCATTGGCTCTAATTGGTGTGTGTGTGTGTGTGTGTGTGTGTGTGTGTGTGTGTGTGTGTGTGTGTGTGTGTGTGTGTGTGTGTGTGTGTGTGTGTGTGTGTGTGTGTGTGTGTGTGTGTGTCACACATCAACACAATTCTAAACTAACTATAAGAACATCAAATCCATCAGGATAATAATACTTTATTGCTTTCCCTCTTGCTAAAATTAGTAAAAGGAGAAGATATTTTAGTTTAGTCACGGCATTACAACTATTTGGAATAATTTCTACTGCATACAAGTATATCTGAATCTGTGTATATTTAAAAGTCAGTTTGATTTTCAGATATGTATTAATGCCTTCACAACAAATTTATTTGAGCCTGTGTGCAAAGTTATGCTTTGGACCTCAACAACACAAGTTATAGAATTTATGAAACTATGAAACATAGTTTGCAACATAACAGCTAATTTTGCATTATAAAGCCATTGCTGTATAACTGTTGGAAATTGGAATGTGGTAAAAATCTTAGATAAAAAAATCTACTGGTGCAGTTTCACAAATCATGGCTTTGTATAATAAATTGGATCCACTCAGCTATTTAAACCTGATTAAAAGCAGTTTTCATTTCTGCACATTTTCATAAGTCATAGTTAATAAATTACTTTTTAAAAACTTCTGTTTTTTGTAAACTCATCAATGTAACAATGCACTCTTGGTATTTCTCCATCATTCAGCAATATCTTTGACAAATGTATTAATAATAACTTTTCAGGGTGAGAAAAAGAAACCGAGATATTCTTTGAGTCCTAGAAATTACTGATATTTCCAATAAGTATTAAGACTTTGTTGAAATGATATCATAGGTGATAAAATTTATTTAAGTAGTAAATAAGCATAATTTAACACTGTATTAAGGGATCATCTAAATAGTAAAGCTAAAGTTGATAAGAATCAAACCAAAGTGAGTGTCATTGTACAAATAAAATTAAAAAGTTGTAACATTTACAGTTTAAACACTTTTAGGTAAATAAATGACAATGGACTCAAAAGTCACAAATTAAACTAAGTATCATAAATTCATAATTAGCATAATGCTAAAACAGTGGTTATGGTACATGTTCTATCAAGTTATATGGCTAGTGTCCTTTTATTAGAAAAAAAATCATATTAATTCCTTGAAATATAAAGTGATTACATATAACATTGTAAATAATATGGTAACAATTTTCATAAATTATTGTATAACATTATATAATGCCAGGGGGGCAAAATCTTCAGATGATTAAATTGATTCTTTTTTTTAAAGGCACATAATTCCCATTGTACTGGCCTATTTATTGTAGTTGTTGAAAGTACCATTCTTGAAATATGAACTTCTGAGGTTAATAAAGGACTGAAAACATTAAAACTCTTGGTCAGAAGACATATAATTTTATTTTTGCAAGAATGTAAGAATGTTAGTAATACATTGACAAAGCTTTTTCTAGAGATTTACAATCACAACCAAGTTAATGACATCAGATAGATACCTTCATAATCAAGAGCTTTTTCAATTCATAAATTTATCAAAGACTCAACACAATAATTATAAACTGACAGCATTAGTAAAATTTGATGATTTAAAATGCATGTATCCATATTATCTATTAGGATTAGGACATTAATTTCTTCCAGTCTGATTTTGTATTATCTAGTTCAATCCATAATCTATTTCACATTGCATTTAATACTTCAAAGTGTTTAATATAGTCAACTATTTTTTTTTCTTACTGGTTAAAAAAATAGGTTTCCTTCATCAAGGGTACCATGTTCAATTTATATATTTACTTAGAGCAAATACTTGGTTCCCTAAATCATTTAATACCACTTATATCTTACAGCTTTCAGAATATCAAGATTTATATGCAATGCCCGTCTCATGATACATCTATGCTTTTAGGAATAAAATAAATTTGGACAGATCTGTTGTATTGCCACTATCTGGTGATTATTAAAGTACAAACAGGTATACTTACATATTTTTAAAATTTCCATAATGCAATTTAATCAAATTTTATTATGTTGTTTCATCAGGCATGTTGTTACAGCCCTGTAATATAAAATAAAATGAATCAACTCACATTTATCATTTTTAGAACACCTAAAACATTCATAACATTGGTGTGCTATATTGTATAGATACTATGTGCTTTTATTTCGGTTTACTATTGACATTTCAAATACACTTCAGTTGATTGTTTGGAATGTCAGCCCAAAATGTGGAATTCAGAATGCTGAAAAGTAAGTTAAAGCAAAAATGAATACACTGACAACCATGGTTTGATGTATTCAACATAGCAGGAGGTGACGTCGCTCACCTCCTGCTATACACATTAATGTACAGTTAAACTGGACAATCAATGGTACATTAATTCTACTATTTTGCATAGGGGCTTTTCCTTCTTTAGCCTCATGTGGGGGGGCGGTGGTCCCCACACCCCTGCACATTATGAATACCAACTCCGAAATCACACTACAGTGAGGAAATGGGCTTATTCCCAGTTCCTCTCTGAAACGCGATCCCCTTGCGCAATGTTAAACCCAAATGTTCAACTTATACTAGCTATTCGCTGTAGTGTAGTTGATTCATTTGGGTTCAACATTCTGCTGATTTGAAAACTGCAAGTTGACCACATGCAGGTCGACCGATGCAGTTTCAAGGGTTTCAGTGTAAGCCTTTTGTTTCCATATATCTGGTCCACATTTTCTACCTCGTTAACTGAGCTAGCACAGATATTTGATAACGTTTTCATTCCTGGTCATAAAAAGTACAACATCAAGTTATTTCAAATCCTTGAAAAATTACATTCTCTTAGTCTGAGCCAAAAATATGTAAAAACATAAACTTGCTTTCCTTTTTTGTGTATAAGGGACATTCTGCAACCATATGTACTAGATCTTTTCCCTAAACCTACTACTCTAATCCTTTTTTACCATTGATTCCCTTTAACTATCTCAAATTATCTCATATAATTCAAATTTAAATCCCTGGTCTTTATCTCAGTAAGATAGCCCACATTATTATGACAGCATATATTTTCCTCGCAAAATTTTGAAAACTGTGTCATTGGACTTCTCTTATCTTTCGTGTGTGGGGTGAAGTAATAATTTCATGTAAATTTTTTCTGTGGGCATTTTTTAAACTATTTAAAATATTCAGATCCATGGGCTTTAGGATCTGTCATTCCATTTTATCAGCCTTCAATTAATTATCCCTTCTATATCTTACCATGTCTTCTCTCTCAATGCACGTGTGCATGTGTGTGTGTGTGTGTGTGTGTGTGTGTGTGTGTGTGTGTGTGTGTGTGTGTGTGTGTGTGTGTGTGTGTGTGTGCGTGTGTGTGTGTGTGTGTGTGTGTGTGTGTGTGTGTGTGTGTGTGTGTGTGTGTGTGTGTGTGTGCATCTGTGTGTGCGTGTGTGTGTGTGTGTGTGTGTGTGTGTGTGTGTGTGTGTGTGTGTGTGTGTGTGAGACAGAAAAAGACAGAGATTGAGAAAGGGAGACAGAGAGAGAGAGAGAGACAATTTCTCTGGATATTTCTGTTTCTTCCAAGGTTACAAAGAAAAGCCATATTGATTGGCTGCACTAAAACTCATGCATATTGCACGTACCCTTGCCCTTGTAGCACAGCTAAGGCTAAAAAGGATCTGAGGATTAATTCACTTAAATGATCAACAACTGAGCAAATCAGTTATAAAGGTAAAAAAGACCTATACTTTGCAGATATTTTGTCTTTGCTTTTATTTTATTTTTGTACAAGAGATTTCAAGTATATATGGCCACTGTCATATGTATTTTGCATTAACTATACAATGTTAATTTCTACTTTGTTTATAGAATAATAATAATACTACTAATAATAACAATAACAATAGAAAGTAGAAAAGTATATATTTATTTATTTATTTTATTTTACATTTGTTGAAAGGGAATGTCTGACTAAGCCGAAGTCCTTTTTCAGCAAAGGCCTGGGGAGAAAAGCTCCAGTAAATACATATAACATTTAGTCATTATTACAGATATTAAAGAAGTGGATATAAGGCAATCAGCTAGCTGACTACAAGAGCATTTTAAGAGTATACAGATTACATTTGACCATCATACAAATATTATATATGTATAAAAACATCACAAACAGCTAGATTACAGCCACGGCATGTTTAAAAGTAGTAGACAGTATAAAAAAGCAGCATAGGAGTAAAAGTGTTTTTTATTTGCAATTTAATCAAACAGGATACAGTAAAGTATAAGAGAGAGGAATACATAGATTAGCAGAGTGTAGCAGAGCATTATCAAGGAGGGTTTGAGCATTGGCAGATCCATTTCTTGTTGAAATATTCTTTTAGAATTAGTTTAAATTGTTTGGGATGTGTGTGCATTCGAATTTTGAGGGGAAGTTTGTTCCATTCAATAGAGGGGTGGTAGCTGTATAAGTTACTTCCTGCTTTAGATTTGGGCTTATAGATTTTTAAGAAGTCCTCGGAAGAGCTGCGGAGGCATCTTGAAGGAGCATAGTGGGAGATGACAGAGTGCAAGGCTGGACAGAAAGATGGCTGGTAAAGAACTGAGTGTATGATTTGAAGCTGAGAGAGAAGGAGGAGGTGAGGCAGCTCAAGCCAGTTTAAATATCTTAGAGAGAGACAGTGGTGAGATCTTTAGGATTGTTCAGTTGCAAATCTAGCTACTTTGTGGTATGTAGTGTCAAGTCTTGTAAGGAGAGAGGAGTTAAAGTTAGTAAGGATTTGTGAGCAGTATGTTAAGCAGGGACGAAGGTAAGCATGAGCGAGGGTTATTCTAGCTTCCTGAGTGAGATATTTTTTATTTCTATATAGTGGAACTAATTTAAGGTGAGTTTTCCTGATACAATTATTTATGTGGAGGTCGAATTTTAGTTATCATCAATTGTGATACCAAGGAATTTTGACCGAGGTTCAACTACAATAGGGGTCTTGTTAAGTGACTGGATAGTAAAATAGGTCTTGATGTGGTTGGATGTTTTAGGGAGGAAGAGTAGGAGTTTTTTTTTTTAGGGTTGAGGATGACTTATTTGAAAGCCATGTTTCCACTGAGTTAAAGGATGACTGGGTAGCTGATAAGAGTTCAGAGGGAGAGTTTGCTATTGCTATGACTGTAGAGTCATCAGCATATTGGATAATAGAGGAGAGTGGGCAGGAGGTATAGAGCAAGTTTGTGAAATTGTTGAATAGTAGTGGCCCTAAAATGGATCCTTGAGGGACACCCATTTTTTTTGGAAGGGGAGTAGATAAAGCAGTGTCCCATTTAACTGATTGGAATCTATCTTTTAGATAGCTTTCAAACCATGCCACTGTATCAGGGGAGAAGCTGAGGTTAGACAGTTTGTTTAATAGTAGAGAGTGAGAAACAGTGTCAAAGGCCTTTGAGAGATCCAGCAAAAGACAGGAGATAAGTTTATGGTCATCTCTGGCCAGGGAAATAGTATTGAGAAAGGATAGAAGTGCAGTATAGGTGCTATGCTTTGGTCAAAAAACATATTGTGTAGGTGTAAGTAGGTTTTCCTGAGAGAGATGATCCATGACTTGAGTATGTATGCACTTTTCAAGAACTTTTGACAGAGGGGAGAGGATGGCAATGGGTCTAAAATTTGAGATTTCAGTGGAGTTACCTCCTTTGTGGATAGTAGGGTGTAGAACTGATTCCAGATGGATGGTACTTTGGATTCAGAGATGGAGCGGTTTATAATGATAGAGATAGGAAAGGCAAATCAATGAACAGCTGTCTGAAGAAAGTATGATAAGATGTTATCAGCAGATACTGAGCATGGTTTCAGTTTGGAGAGTAGGGTTCAGATGTATGTTATGGAGATGGGCTTGAGGGAGAAGATTTTGGAAGGGGTAGTTGTTAAAGAGGAAGCTGGGTTTTGGGGATTCCCTGTATTGGAGCTATTGGAGTTAAAGTATTTGGATATTGATTCAACAAATTAAGTATTGAAGGTGTTGGCAGTCTCTACTGGTGTCTTTTCAGGGGTAGGGTTGGGTGAGGTAGGGTTTCCAGGATGGAGTATTTGGTTGATATAATTCCAGAACTTTTCTGGGTCAGATTTTAGTGTTGTAGGTGGGTTATAATAGAATTCATTGTTGTCTTTATTGATAAGCTTTTTGACCAGGTTTCTTTGTTCTTTATATCTTTGTAGGTCAGTTGGGTGTTTTGTTTGTAGCCATTTTTTACAGGACTTATCTCTAGACTTCATGAGAGTTCTTTTGTTTTTTATGTTAGCCAAGGAGATATTGTTGCTTTTGTCCTAATTTTACAAGGTGGGGCTAATTAGTTTATGATATCAAGAAAAGTAGAGTTGAAAGCAATGACAGCTTTGTCTAGGGGGAACTGAGTGAGGAAGTCCCAGCATACTCTAGATAAGAGGGTGTTAAATGTTTATGGGATGAAGTTGGAGAGATT
This sequence comes from Protopterus annectens, assembly GCF_019279795.1. Taxonomy (NCBI): domain Eukaryota; kingdom Metazoa; phylum Chordata; order Ceratodontiformes; family Protopteridae; genus Protopterus; species Protopterus annectens. Next base: position 168,589,705 of record NC_056737.1, read on the forward strand.
TTGTCTAGTAATGTATCTGTGTGGTTTAGAGAGGTGGTTTGTATATCTTAGCACCTTTATGGGTGAGTGGTCTCACAGGGAGTCGGGAAGGGTTTCTGGATTGTGATATTTGGAAGGAGCTGAGACAAGTATCCAATCAATGAGGGTATTTGTGGTGTGGGAGTTGTTAAAATGTGTTGGCTTAGTAGTTAGCTGAGTAAATCCATATAAATTAATATTGTGTGGGGATCCTGGGTTATTTAGGGTTAGGAACAAAACTTTTGTTGGAACTACAAAATCTTTTGAAAACACACACAAATCACTAAAAACGCTAAAAATTTAATGAGTAAAGCTTTCAGGTTATCCATCCTTCATCAGTACATAAAATCAATGAATTCTCCATACTTTAAACAGAGGTCCAATTAAAATCACATGATCTAGCCAGCCAAACAAGTTCTATTTATAATTTACCATCTAAATCAATTCATAAACTAGCCTTATCATATGCTATATACACATACTATAAAACATCCAGAAAATAAATACAGACAGTGAACATATTATGCTCATATATAAACTTATATTGTGTTATATGCATAAATAATTGAAATAATGTTATATTATATGCATAAATACTTAAAATGACAAAAAGCAAACTGTAACTAAGTACATAGATACATAGAGCAGATTTATAATTACATAGAGCAGATTTATAATGTTCATCAAATATTTTCTCTTTGTTTTTTTACCAATACTGGCTTCAAACAAATGATATTATTCAAGCCTGGTAGTGAATCTGCCTGCAGTCTAACAATCCATTCATATTCTCTCAATTCAAGCACATTATTTATATCACTTCCTCTTGGATCCATATTTAATACATTTATACCCCTGAATTTAAATGTGTGTGTATGAAAATCTGAACTGTGTTTGTATAAACCATTGGTTAATACTTTCCTTTTTATTTCTGGCTTATGTTCAATTATACGATCCTTCAATTTTCTCATCGTTTTTCCTATATAGAATGCCGTACATAATGTGCACGTTGCTAAATACACTAATTTTGTTGTATTACAATTTACTGAGCAATTAAAAGTAAATCTTTCCTTAGTAACAGGATGCTGAAAGTTCTCATTTGAGTCAAAAATATCTGTGCAACAAGTACAGTTGTAACATTTGTATGGAGTATGGAGAATTCATTGATTTTATGTACTGATGAAGGGTGGATAACCCGAAAGCTTTACTCATTAAATTTTTACCGTTTTTAGTGATTTGTGTGTGTTTTCAAAAGATTTTGTAGTTCCAACAAAAGTTTTGTTTGTGATATTTTCATTTTGGTGATACTACGAACGCTGAAGTAAGAGGGAGACCAGGCCAGCCAATATTTAGAGTTTCCATTTGTGGTGACCAGATGAATACATCAATTAAAAGACTTTTACATAAATCTAGTAATCCTTTACTACAATCGACTTTTGCTGTGTCCCAGGAGGTAATCGCTGACCAGAGTCTGGGAGAATTTAATAAATTATTAAATACATTGGAGAAGAAAGTTCAGACGTACAAACAACTCCAATGGCAGAATTAAGCTTTTTAGCTTATTTGGATTTGGGAGTAATACCACGTGGACTACGTATCCTAAAAATGCCCTCTTATGGTAATACTTATGAAGATTTACTAGTGCAATGGCAGCAGCTTAACCTAGAGTTAAGTGCTAGTTATATGAAACTAATGAATACGTTTTTTGAAGGCGTAGAGAAGGACTTGATAGATGAAACAGATAAACTTGAAAATGAGATATTGAATATGTTGACATCTGATTATTGTAATGAACAATATCAAGCCTTTTTAGATCATGTGCAAACACTAGATAAAAGGCTGGAAATGAAAAAGAAGCATAAATTGCAACGTGATTTGACTGATTTCAAAAATGGCCACATCTTCTCGTGGCCAAGAACTGAATATAAACGAAATAGTAGCAGCAATAATAAAGATACAGGTAGCGAGAGAAGGAGAGGAACTGTTTCTAAGGGTTTAGACCAACTTGATGAGTTTGAATTGCCGTGAACGCCAACTGTACCAACGACCAATCAGGATGTACGCACACCAAGCTCTGCGTGTGCTCCAGTTAGTCAGTATGGGCAGGATCCTTCAAAGAATGTAAACGAAGCAAAGGAATCCACTGCAAGTGATGCACCCAATGTTTTGATGATTGTGGATGAACAATCATTGTCAAGGTCCAGAATAGATCCAAAAGAGAATAGAAAGCAAATGGAGATATCTTCTTTTTTGCCCTTTCATTTAAAGCAACCGGAGAAGGTAGTGATACAACACAAACAACCATTGGAGAAGCGTCCACTACAGAAGCAGCTTCAGCAGGCAACGCAAGGAACAAAATGGAAGAACGACAGTCCACTAGCATTCAGCAAGAGTGTTCGCCGTTGAAAGGGACTATACGATTAGTAAAAGGTACTGTGAATTTATCAGATCAGCGGCTAACAAATGAATGTTTTAAACTGCTAGAAAATGGTTTGAAATTTATTCCATTTGCCAGGGACAATGTAGTAAATGCAATAACTGATGCGAAGCTGTTTGCAAGGAATTTAACATTAAGTTTAATTTTTAAACAAAACATTGATAATGAATATGGTTGTAAAAAGTTGAGTACCTTTATGCCGCAGCTTTGCCCAGTAGTGCTAGCCTTTTTGAATATATTTGAGTAGGAGTTAAGATCCCTCTATGCAAAAAGAAGCAGAAAGAAAATCTTTAATTTGTCTTACGAAGAATATAAGGTCCTTAAATATTTGAAAGGGAATAATAGTATAATTATTAAGCAAGCAGACAAGGGCGGAGCAACAGTAATAATGAACAAGACACAATATATAGATAAATTCAGTAACTTTCTGGCGGATCCATTAACATTCAAACAAATAACTTTTAATGAGATAAAAAATTGTATTTCACAAGTTAATATGGTTATTTATGATATGCAATTAAACCAGGATATATCTATAGATTTATTTAATTATTTCACAGTATCTTGTCCCAAGACACCTCAAATATATGGGATTCCTAAGATTCATAAATCCTTAGAAGATCCGCCTTTGAGGCCTATAGTCTCAGGCAAAGGGTGGATAACGGAGCCCATATCTAAATACCTGCAGAAAAAACTTGCTAGATATTTGCCAAGGTGTACTAGTATTATAAAGGATACCACACACTTTTTGGAAGAGCTTTTTAAGTGGTATGAGCAAGAAACTAATCAGAATTTCCTCTTCGTAACATTGGACATAACTTCACTATTTACGGTCATTCCGATTGATTATAGCTCGGAAGCAATAAGAAGCTTTCTTTGTACTGAAACAGATTTACAATCAGGTGAAACAGAGAATATCTGCATGCTCCTTGAAATGGTTCTGACCAAAAATGTGTTTATTTTTGATAGTATACCATATTTGCAAGTCACTGGTTTAGCCATGGACACACCAGTGGCGAACACCTATGCAAATTTAGTGCTATACCAATGGGAGAAGCAATATGTATTAAGTAATTTTAATGAGCTTAACAGTAACATAAAGTCTTATTGTAGATTTGTGGATGACTGTTTTTTCATTTGGAATGGCACCAATATAGATTTGGAGAGTTATGTTACATATTTGAATGCAACCACAAGTTTTTTGAAGTTTAAAATGGTTTCTTCACCTGATAATATAGTGTTCCTAGATGTGAACTTATACAAGAAACAGAATAGAGTAGAAACTATGATTTATAGGAAAGAGGTGCATGCGAATAGGTATTTAAAAAGAAACAGTATGCATGCCCCGCACACGTTTAAAGGAATCCTTAAATCACAAGTAATAAGAATAAGCAAATTGAATACTGAGGACAACAAGTTTATAGATCAAGCTGATGTGATGAAGAAAGAATTTATCAAAAATGGTTACCCTATACATAGCATAAATATCATATATAATGAGATTCTTTTAGGTAGGAAAGATAAATATAAACCCACTTTTAGTCAGAAGTTTCCAACAACAGTACAAGAGGTGGGTGTGAATAAAAGTATAGTACGATATGTGACCACATTTAATGGAAATACAAAAGAAGTGTGTGATATTATAGAAAAAAATTGGATAATCCTATTAGCAATGCCAGAAGTAAAAGATTTAATAGGTTTAAAGCCAAAATTCGCTTATAGAAATCAGGAGACACAAAGAAATGTGTTATAAAGATTTTAGGAATAAGGAAGTAATACCTCAGCGTAGAATGGGAACATACAAATGTTACAACTGTACTTGTTGCACAGATATTTTTGACTCAAATGAGAACTTTCAGCATCCTGTTACTAAGGAAAGATTTACTTTTAATTGCTCAGTAAATTGTAATACAACAAAATTAGTGTATTTAGCAACGTGCACATTATGTATGGCGTTCTATATAGGAAAAACGATGAGAAAATTGAAGGATCGTATAATTGAACATAAGTCAGAAATAAAAAGGAAAGTATTAACCAATGGTTTATTCAAACACGTTTCAGATTTTCATACACACACATTTAAATTCAGGGGTATAAATGTATTAAATATGGATCCAAGAGGGAGTGATATAAATAATGTGCTTGAATTGAGATAATATGAATGGATTGTTAGACTGCAGGCAGGTTCAATACCAGGCTTGAATAATACTGTTAGTTTGAAGCCAGTATTGGTAAAAAAACAGAGAGAAAATATTTGATGAACATTATAAATCTGCTCTATGTATCTATGTACTTAGTTACAGTTTGCTTTTTGTCATTTTAGGTATTTATGCATATAATATAACATTATTTCAATTATTTATGCATATAACACAATATAAGTTTATATATGAGCATAATATGTTCACTGTCTGTATTTATTTTCTGGATGTTTTATAGTATGTGTATATAGCATATGATAGGGCTAGTTTATGAATTGATTTAGATGGTAAATTATAAATAGAACTTGTTTGGCTGGCTAGATCATGTGATTTTAATTGGACCTCTATTTAAAGTATGGAGAATTCATTGATTTTATGTACTGATGAAGGGTGGATAACCCGAAAGCTTTACTCATTATTTAAGGTTAGCCAATTTATATTTATATCACCTAGGAGGATTGTTTCATTTGGGATGTTCAGGGAGAGATAGGAGAGAATGCTTTCTAGCAGTGGAATATTTTCCCCTGGTGGAATGTAGGTGGCCACTATAGTAATTGTAGTGTAGTTATTTAGTTTAAGGTTAACTGACAGTGTTTCTGCTGGGGAGAAAAATGGGATAGGATGTGTTAGGTGAGAAATAGTAAGATTGTTGGAATAGACTATGGCAACTCCCCCCATTTTTGTTTTTACGGTCAAGGCGAATTATGTTATAACAAGGGGGGAGAATACCATTATCTAGGTTGTGGGGTTTAATCCAGGCTTCTGTTACTGCAGTGACATCTGGGGTATGATTCACTATCCATGCATGAAACTGTCTAACTTTGTTGAGAATGCTTCAGATATTAATAGAACAGAAGGAGATTTGTTTTTGAGGTGCAGTGTGGTGGGCTGGGGTGAGAGGGGTGTTTGGGATAGAGGTAACTTTAGAGTTTGGACCTGAATTTTGGTGTATGTCACCGGCTATTAATATTGTAGTGGGGAAGCATTTAGCCTTTGATGTGAGTGGGTAGTATCTAATATACTTTGTCCTGTTTTTTGAAGATAGGGAGTAAGAAGGAGGTATTTTTATTTTAGGGAGTTGGATGTTAGAGGGTAAGATAGAGGAAGAGATGATGACTACATTTTTTGAGCAAGTGTGATCCTTTGGGTGTGGATCACATATGTTACTTGTTACTTATATATATGTATATATATATATATATATATATATATATATATATATATATATATATATATATATATATATATAGTTTCACTTCATAAACCTGAAAACCTGAAATATTGAATTTCAGCATTTCAAGCATATAAAGTCGAAGCCATCAAAACATCGACACCTCACAAACACAAACTCACAACAGCGAACACACAGAATACAACACAAAACAAACAAACCATAACATCCATGTAACAAAACACCGAAACACAACATAACACCACACAAACACACACCTACACTACACAAATGCAGGGGGGCAAGCCCCCCTGCACCCTCCACCCCCTTACTTATATATACTAACTCTGAGATCGCACAATCAGTAAAGTAAAAAAACACACACAGCCAAAACACACACTCATACCTCCACCTCCCTACCCTAACCCACTCGTACACATTACAAAAACACTCACGCACACTCACTCACCTTACACTGCAGACACCATCCCATCCAAAAACTGCCGTACGATCATGGAAATGCATAACCATGAATTCAACATAGTCCCATTAGCGATTATGCACTTTCATGATTTTGAGGTTTCAGCTTCATGGACACGAATTGCTGAAATTCGATATTTCAGCAATTCAAGTTTATGAAGTGAAACTATATATATATATATATATATATATATATATATATATATATATATAACTTAGATCTGATGAAGTTTTAACAGGGGTGAAAGTTCTCATCTTTTGTTTTTACTTTATAAAAAAGGGTTTAAACAAGCAGTACCAACTTGAATCCTATTTTCTTGTTTTTAATAAGAATGCAAAGTGATCTTTAACATGGATCTTACATTAGAATTTATGACAATAGTCTATTTTAGAAATTTATATTCCAGTATTGTTCCTGTACAACTATACAACTACTTTTCCCTATTTTTGATAATAACATTATTGTTATTATTATTATTGTAACATTTTGCACTTTAATATATACTTTTGCTTTTTGTCTGTTAATATGTTTGTTGTCATAGCCTACTTCAATATATCCAATATGGATAACTGTTTTATAAATTTAAAGCTGATAAATTCATTAATAAAGTCTTCTGTAATTTACTTTGGTTTTGTTTTTCACAGGTAAATTATTCTTTTCCAGTAAGTGGTTTGTTGATTTTTTTTATTCCTGTCACACAAGGGTGAAGTTGAAGTTGGAAATCATTTATCTGGATATACATATATATATAAAACATGGTTATAATCACAGTGCTGTTACATAGGTGTGTCATCTACTTATGGAGTTTTATTTATACCTTCATATCATAGTGTCAGCTCAGATTTAATTTATGTTTATGTTAGCAAAAGTAGCAAAATTAATCATAAGATGGATAAGAAATGAAACTGCAATATTTATGTACTATCTGACCCAAACTTGTAAGAAATCTTGAAAGGTCATAACTGTTTGGATGCTTTATGAATTCTGGAAATTTCTGGAACTTAATAAGCTCTGATTCCTTTATCCTCAGCCACAGTTTTAGAAACAAGAGATATTACTTTTTTTAGAACTGATACTATGTCCTATACTGTGATTCTATTTCTAGGCCAATAAGTGGAGAGTAATACTTTTGCTATCTTACAATTATGGGAATGTCTGATCTCATTATTTGCTTATGTTGTTCTGTTTCTGGAAGAGGATAAAACTCACAAACTACTACAGTACATATCTGATTGGATGCTAACTCCATTTTTGAAAATACAGCAGATATAGGGAGTGACATGTGAGGTACTAACCATACCAGCAGACTTTTAAGAAAGCCACCCATACAGAATAACCACCACTGGGTATGTACTCACTCATGTCAATCATCACTGGGTATTCATTCAGATATCTATCCTGAGCTAGTTGGTGTCTGCCATTGAGCTGCACTAATGTCAGTGTATAATATGTGATGGTAAATAAAGCTAAGATTTATTCTAATTCTGTTTAGTTCTAGAAATAAATTTAAAGCACTTCATCTGCTTAAACTTAGATAAAGTATAATATGCAATAAAATTTTGAAAAAAATTATAATCATCCAATAATATTAAGACAAGATTCACTGTGATATAAAATCATTCCAGTGAGTTTGGTGAACAGATCTGAATAAATAAATTATGTATAATGGTTCTCCTATAAGGTAGGACTTAACAATCTTATATTTATTACAATAAAATTAAGTACAAAACACAAACAGGACACCATAAAAATCAAAAACTAAAAGTCATCATACAGGGATCAGAAAAGAAAACAAAGGGGCAATTGTGAGACGTATCAGTAAACCTACCAGAAACGTTTTCCTGAAAATCAATAGTTACAGTAACTGCATCACAAAACTGTACTATTTTTCATTAAGTAGTGCAGTAAATGGCCAGACTCCTAAGCATTACCATGTTTACCTTTCTTAGAATACTAGATAGCCAAAAATCGTTTACTATCATATACTTGTATCTGACTTGGTCGAATAGTCGTATCATCGACTCGCGTCCATGAAAATTGACATTGCCAAACTCTGGTATTGTCGAATTACAAATCAAATGGACAAGCATTAACATGGGTCGAGAATGGGGCAAGATTTGTACTTCTGCAATATTGGAGTTCGACATTGCCAGTGTTCAAGGTTCTGTTTTGGTTTAAAGTGATTTGACCAAGTCAGCAGCAAGTATATAGCAGTAAACCGTCAAAAATACAATTCCCTGCAGTGGTGCCCTGCCTAATTTAGACCTAACCTTAGGTTTCATTTCTCACCAGTAGTGCTTTGTAAATGTAAAGATAGAAATTAATTTTATAGCTTCACATATGCTGTGAGAAGAAATGGTTTGAAAACTTCCAGCTGAAGTAATAGTTCTGAGTGTGCCCAGAGTGAACAGCTCAAGTCTTCCTGTATTCAACTGAAAAGAATGCATTACATTCAAAGCCACTTAAGCAAAGCCTGTTCAGTAACAGGAAGGTCTTTTTAGCCTTGCATACATCTAGAGAAGTAATAATCTTTCATCTTTATTTCTGCGCTGAAGAAATATGATGGGAGATACACTGATTGGATCAAAGCAGCATTATTTTAAATGTGAAGAACAGGCTGATTCTGACATTTACTCCAAATGACAACAGTAAATGCTGGTTTTGCATAGAAGAAGTGCTAAAATCTGCTTGACTGCAGTAACTATAAAAAGTTGTTAACTGGAATGTGGTGATTAAAGCCACTGTAGCCAACAGCAATTGATTTAAACAACTGCAAATGTAAGTCCCAGGCATAAGATCGCAGATCTTTTTTATTATTAAATGCAGTATTCTTTCTAGGGAGGCAGATGCTTTTATCAGAGATATCCGAATAAAGGTATAGTTCAGGAGGACATAGTGAAACTGCATTTTAATCTAAGAATAACATATGGCCAAATTAGAGAGCAGGCGCTGAAAAACTAATTGGATCTGAGAGTGCTGGAATTTGCAAGAGGGAAAACTCTTTCACATCCCCTAGAAGGATTAATTGTTTTATTTTTGTATAAGGGTAAGGCATTTCTTTTGTTTAAAACTGCACAATATTTCTCACATTCTGAAGAAGACAAAGGCGATCAGGAATTACATCAAGGCTTGTGTCAACTAGCCTGGACTGCGGTGTTGGTGCTGCGGTAGCGTTATTACTTCCCAGTAAGACGTTGTCTTGTTCAATTCTCAGCTAGAGCGTCTTCTGTGTGGAGACATGCGTGAATGGGCTTGCCTTCGTTAAAGGTTTTTCGTCAGGGCCGGGAACTCGGCACGTAAAAGTCTACTGCCAATCATTAGTGGACCAGAGTTCTGCTGTGGCGACCCCTAACCGGAAAAAGCCGAAAGATACAACAACTTGTGTTAATGAGCCTGTTTTATTGGCTAAAAAAAATTCCAGGGTAAATATAACTATTACTTCATTAAAATAAATATACATTATCATTACATTTTCTTCTTTTACTGTACATTTACTGACCACTTTTGCTGATGACTTACATCCTCTCTGGTTTAAGGCTGTCATATGTATTAAAAAAACATATATCATTTTTTCCATTTCAGAACACAGAAGCTTGCTGACATTATCTCCAATGACGTGTAACTAAAACTAGATTCCCTGGGAAGCAGTGATTTTTGTTATGGTTCAGTTATAGTGTTTTGAAGAAACAGCTTTTAAACTGATGCTGGCTGATCTGGAAGCAATCAAGTAAAATAATCCCATATGAGGCAATTGTACATATAAGAACAAAGCTATTAATGTTTCATAATAAGATTGGTTATATGCATTTGCTGAAAGTCCACTATTCAAAAATATCTAAGGCACTTCCTTTATAAATCAACATATATTTTCTGATTCTTCATCATCTTAGCAACTTTCGTTTTTTTTTTTAACTTTTATTTTGGGATGTCTTAGATCATTACTCTGGTGTCAACTGCTCTACCATGTACTGTGGACCAGCCCCTACTCCTATGCAGTGTAAAGGCTGTCTAATACTAGTTTTACTGCTGAAAGTGTAAGAAAGAAGTTTAATTTGTAACTCGTAGATTATTGAATATGGTCTTGATACCTTTGATGTTTCAGAATCATGCTTTAAGAAGAACATCAGCATCTCGTTCATCCTGTTCTGAACCTTTTAAGTCTTTAAATATAACAGAGCATGAAAACATTTGATTGGTGATGCTGTTCTGCTGAAGCGCAAACTCTAAAATGTATCGCCCATGCCTCATGAATTAACTGCACTAATCCCAGCTAGATCATTACAGAGTGTCTTAAATTGCCCATACTTTACTTTGTAATATTTAATTAGTAGATTCAGACTGCTACAAATTTCAGGATATGTACAGACTCAAGAAGGAAGGGTACACATTTAGATATGTTTACTAAGAAAACCAGTTCATAATATAAAAATCAACTTCAGAGCATTATTATTTAAAGGAAAATCAAAGTGTAAATATAGTTCATTTTGCTGCAGATGTTAGAAGACTGATAACAGATACAAACAAACTAAAATAATTGTATACTGTTCACGTGACACCTAAATCTGATCTCCCCACCCTAGAGATGTTGCCCTTCCTCCAATTACGCCATTTCCTCCCTAACTCCCTTCCCCTTAATGTAACCCTTCCCTGCCTGATTGTCTTCTCCATTTAATATAAATGACTCATTCCCACCACCTCTTCACCTCCCTCCCCCTACACCCCCTCCCAAATTCTAAAGCATCTCAGGACAAATTAGTTTGTTCTAAACTTCATTTGTCCCAATTCCCTTCCACAATAAAACACAATACACCAACATGGCATCTGGCAATGTTTGTTGAATAATATACTTTAATCAATGAGTTGATTGATTATCCATAAACTGCATTAATCACAATATGATCATAACTTCAACATAACAGTTTAACAGCAACAGCATTGCCTACACACCTCTGTCCCATCACAAAACAAGCAGAATTACCCCAACCACTCACTTACTCTGACTTTACCAGCTCACTCCATACCCAACCAACTGCCTTGTAAAGTCCAACACATAACAGCAGAGAGGGAACAGAAGAGGGACATGCCAACACCTCTTCCCCACCCACCAGCTGACACAGACTGTTGTTCTCCCTCATATAATACAACTCCTTTACCAAACCTTCCAAAGGCAAAGCTAGGAGTGCATTGAATAAATTCAATCTCCACTGACTCAGGCATACCCATCCTTCCTAAAGCATACCAGGCCACTATCATCAAAGTCCCTATGACTGATAGTGGAAATATTCAAATTTTCCAAATGCTTCAACAGCCTAAAATTAACAAAGTGCCGGGCACGCTCAGTACCTATAAAACTACCCGCATTCCTCCAAACCAAACATAGTATGACTTCAGATCACACAATACTCATGTTGTTAGGAAACCTACTGTATAAATTAACCAAAGCCATCAGCACCCAAAAAAACAACTGCCATTTTGGAATAACACCTAAATCGTTACCTGCTAGATAAACCACTAAAACACGTGGAATCCCAAATTGAGAACATATATTAACAAACTTATCCTCAAGCTGCTGCCACCTTGGGCCTCTGACACCAAGCCAATAAACTCTCCACCCATAACACTGCAAACCCAGCCTCCGGCTTAATTATGGCTGTTTTCACCACCCAGTAGATACAGGAATGACCCAATATGACCACCTTTTTACCTTAAAAAAAATTACTATCATTCAACAACTTATCTAGTATAAGATAAAAAGCCACTTGAAGACCAATGTCTCACCCTCTTAATTACTTTCACTGACCTACCTTCTCTTGCCAAATCTGATGCCCTTCCAATACAAAATGAATGAGTGAAAAAACTTTCTCTTGGAAAGCCTAAACACTGGATGGTCTTCCTTATAACAAACAAAAATTGCTTGTCCATTATCACCCTTCCACCCTACAACCAGAAAACCCAATCTTGTGGTTTCTTACCATGTCACAGCAGTAGTCTTCTCACCCACAACACTGGATAGTTCAACTCATCCACATCCATCCTCAAAACCATCTGCATGCCCTTACCCACCTGATTTGTTTTTGACTTCTGTAACCAGATCTCCACAGCCCCAGTAAATATAATCACATCATGCCATACAAGCAACCTCAGTAACTCATCCACTCTGAAGGCCCTGCTATACATTCACATTGGCAATGTCACCCACAAATTATAATCTACTGAGTCACCGTTCAATAATCTGAAGCCCCTCAGCAAAACCTTAAGAGTCTGCTTAGATATTGGCCAATGGCTATCATTCTTCCTACCACAGCCCTACCCCATTCTTTCAACACCCAAGCTACTGCCCATGACTTCAACAAGTCTTGCAACACCACTGCCTGTGCAAATATGCTAATTGCAGCCAAACTCACCTTAACTGACTAAACCACCCTCCCTTTAATCCAAGCCTGAGCTAAATACTGTAAAAGCAGCTTTGCCTAACACACACCTTCTTCCTCCAGCAGCAGCAAAACAAAATCATCAAACTCAGATAATACCCTACTATACACCTTCCTCATTGAAACAGCCTGAGACTGCTGAATTAGCCATACTGTTACTTCAGTCCTATCTGCCACACCTCCACCTGCAACATGATTGACTCACCCTCTGCCTCTGTTACCAGTTGCCAAAACCTGTGAAATTGAAAAGGAGAAAGGCTGTCAGCAATCACATTCTTAGAACCCAACAAATTATCACCTGTAAAAGAAAAAATTATCAACAAACTCTGCAAAACCAAGTTCCATAAATCTAACAAAAGCAACCTATGTTTGCTGTCTTTGACTGTAACATTTGCACCACTGCAATGTTGTCTGAATTAACCAGTCTTGCCACACCACCAAAGCTGCCCAAATAGGCATCAGTTCCAAAAAGGCCACATCATTTTTCCATACATCCTCTGAGTCATCAAGCCAAGAAGCAGCAAACCATTCCCGCCAAAAATTGCTCCCATCCCTATACCCCCTGTTGCATCTCTAAACAATTGCAACTCCTCCCGACCAAGTCAAGCCACTTGCCAAAAAGAAATGCTGTTAAACTGATTCAAAAGGACAACCACAATGCCAAATCTGAATAAACAAGTTTCTCAGTCCTCACCCAATGGTGCTTGTTTCTTCCTCCTTTTAACAAAAATGCCACTGACCTACAAAACGTATGACCAGGATAAATTGCCCTGCATGCAAATTTCAATAGCCATAAAAGCTCCATAACATCCTTAATCTGCACTTTGCCCCTGTCTATCACCCAAGTAGTATTCTCTTTCAAATATTCAGTCTTCTCAACTAGAAGGCAAAACAACCCCCACTCCACATCCACTAAGAAACCTAGAAAACACAATGCATTGACTGGACCCTCCAACTTCTGCATATCCAGTGGAACATCCAGCTCCTCACACATTGCCAGAAACAGCCATATACCTTCAAGTGCCACTCCAAATCAACAAATAATCATCTAAATATTGTACTACCTTCTGAGAGCCCACCCTTTGCTGCCAAATCCAATGAAGTGTGGTGCTAAACTTCTCAAAGGTGGCATAAACCACTGAACATCTCATTGGCATGGCCTTATCAAAATAAAGTTTATTGTCAACCACCATGGAAAACAATGACTACTTATCTTCCTGCACCGGCAGCAATCAAAATGCTGATTTACTATAGACCTTTACCAACCACAGATCTTTAAACCCTCTAACAATAGCCACCACTTCATCCAATGAAGCATACCTAACCTTTGAATCCTTATTTGAAATAAAATCATTAACTGAATCCCCTTCTGGATTGGACAAGTGGTGAATCAGCTGCCATCTTAAAATTGGCAAAATGATGGTTATCAAAAGGACCCAGTAGCTTACCAGCATGCAGTTCCTTATCCATCAAGTGTTTAAAAACCTCTTCCTTCCCATGCACAGAACATTAAATTCTTACAGACTGAGTCATCCCCACAAACCCCATATTTAATAGAACCCCCCAAGGAGAACCCTGTTATCAACTCCTTCCCAACCTTCAAATCCAGAAAATAACTTAGTATGTAACTCAATACCCACCCATTAATGGTTGAATTGGAAACCTGGTCTTCCCCTTTGTCCCTGCAAAGACAAGCCTCCCTACAGACCTTCAAAATTGCCCCTCTCATGAAATCCCTGTAAATATGTAGATGGAAGAGATGATAATCCCATATTAATCGTAAAAGAACCTGGACCAAATTCCCTTCCCTACAGCCACACTGAGAAGCTGGATGCAATCCTGCACAATTTGAACAAGTGTGTGAGAATCTGCATGCTGCCCACATGCAGCATCCTGCATTAAATGCCCAGAAAACTCCAGCAACTTTGCCACCTAACTTACCTCTTCTGGCAAAGCCCCCAAAAGTATCCACCATAGTGGCCAACCAAATGTCAAGGTGTCTAACTTCCCATCTCAATGACCGATCCACCTCCTTATATTTCCAAAACAGCTGATCATACCATATCCAAGAGTTCCCTGCATGCGACTATTACATTGTGCCTCCCTAATTGTGAGAAAATTAGCCATAATTGGTAAGGCTGACAAATTAGCCTTTTCTAGCCAAACTGTCTTGTAGTACACAAAACCCAATATTCAATTCTCCCACATCCAGGCTCAAAGCCTTCTGACTTTCCTTTACCCCAATGCTGCTAAGGCCACCAAAAGATCATTGCTCTTTGCCACCTCAGATTCCAGTAAATGCTTACCTCCATCTGTGTCAATTAATTCAAATATGTCTGTATATTAACCTTACTAGATCTTCTCTTTAACCAATGTGGGAATATGCGGGGTCAGAATGACCCTTCTTCTGCAATGAGCAAAGCCTGTGTAGCTAACCATTCTCCAGGTTGCATTCCAAAATTGGAACCCACCTCTTGCTGCACTGACTCAGACCTATCCAAATTTGACACCAGGCTCCCTAACAAGGACCCTGTGATAACTCCCCCATCCAATGCCTCCCTCTGTCCCTGCACAGCCTCCCTTAGAAAGAGCCAATCCACCACACCACCTGCAACCTCATTGTTATTATGTAGTGGCTCAACTCTTTACCTCCTCAACTGACTACCTCAGACCCTTTGAAGTCTGCAGTATCTTTATCTAACCCTGAGAAAATATCATTACCTGCACTGGTATCAAAAACTGTTCCACCAGCTGGCACATCCACTGTGGCACTGACAGCTGACTTGCAAGCTCGCTTACCCCATGCCACTGAACTGTTTTTCAATGCTCATGCCATCTTCTTCCTTGATGACATGCTAGCCGCATCCCCAAAGTAGACTCTCTCTCTGGCATCTCCCAGAACAATTCCTCCACTTGTGATACAAATGCTGCTCATCTCTGTCTCAGACTGTGAGATCAGGCCATTTGTCAAAAGAAAGAATACTTTAACTTACTTCACTAGAATAAGTTGTAAAGTACTGCAGTGCCCACCACATTTAGCTGGAACTAAGTCCACTTACAAAGATAAAAGGAGAGACTCTCACCTTGGACCTTGAATGGATAAGATAAAAACTTTAATCACCCCTGCCAACCCCCGATGGACATCATTATATGCCAATTGCTAGACACCATTTTATGCAGACATAAGTAATAAAGTTCATAATTTAGAAAATAATGGCAGGTCCAGTTTGCTTACTAATAAGCAAGGAAAATATACTGCTTAGAATCTTAACACAAGAGTCTCTAATCTCTTATATTGTGTCCTGCAGCTAGACTGTTGTGCAGCACTTACGTACGGCTCTCTACTACAATTTTCACGTTTTTCATTCCCCCCCCCCTTTTTTTTTATTAATTTACTTGGATGCCTGACCATAGTAAGGCATCTGACTAAACAGACCAAATGTCCGTACATCACTGGCCCTCTCCATACCCACCCCCACAATGGTTAATGCCACATTGTGCATAATCTGAGATGGCCATTGTTTGTGAGCACTTTACAGCTCACAAACACATACTATTCACTTGTGAAAGCCTCCCCAAATCACCAAACCACCAACAATGATACAACTGTGAAAAGCCACTCCAGGAACAGAAATCATGCATAAATTAAAAAAAAGAAAACGGAATGACAGTCGCTAATGTCCTGAGGCCAAAAAAAATGGTCTATACCCAGCAATGAACTTAGTCATAACCAAAATCTAACCTTTTACACTACTTAAGGAGAATTGCTCAACCAACTACAGGCCATTACCACACACTTAAGTATCAAAAGAAAATAGAACAAAAGAAAATGACAAAAGGGGCAAACCAGAGATAACACACTGCACCAAGCTGAACAACCCACAAAGAAATAAACCACTCTGATTGTCTCTACAAGGATATGCATGTCTAACTGCTGCCCCATTACAAGTGTAGCACCATGTACCCACTACTAGTCCTTGCTATTCTCTGACGTGACACAAGAAAATGAAACAAAATAAATGACAAAAGGGGCAAACCAGAGGTAACACGCCACACCAAGTTGCATAACCTACAAAAAAATAAACCAGTCTGATGAAATACATCCCCAACTCCTGCCATCTGCAAGTGAACTACCTGCAAGATAAATCTACTAAATTTGCATCCATATTTAGTGGATTAAAAAAAATTTAAAATTCAACATTAACCTTGTTCCACTATACCTACCACTATTGACCCGGGGCCTACCTGTACACTGAAGTACCTACACATCATCATGGACTTAGTACTTGCTGCAGCAAGTTTACACCTATATCTGATCTCCACACTGTAAAGGTCTTGCCTAACATTTCACTGATCCCTCATCCACTTTCATCACTTCCTCCCTAACTCCCTTCCACTTAACATAAGCCTTCCCTACCCGATTTTCTCTCACAATCCTTACTCCCTTCTCCATTCAGTATAAATTACTCATTCCCACTGCATCTTCACCTCCCTACCCCCCCCCCACACACACACACACACACACAAAGTTCTAAAGTGTCTCAGGACAAATTAGTTTGTTCCAAACTTCATTTGCTCCACATGTAAAGACTCTGGTGGATATTAGACATTTATTTTGGAAGTGTTTACAGTTAAAGAAACTGAGACCAGATGTTGAAGATTTTGAAATGTGGAGCACAACCAACAACACTGCATGATGTAATTGTATTTTAAATGTCTTTTCAGATAATATGTTTAATATTATTTTGCTTCAGATTCCTTTATAGTTTCTCAAGCAAAATGGACTGTGTTTACCCTGTGATTTTACTATAAATAATAAGGCTCTGAAGTTAATTTTAATAGTATGAACTTGTTCCCTTAGTAATCATATCTAAATATGTATCCTGCTTTCTTTAATTTGCACATACCCTCAAGAGCTGGTTTAGCAGATTACCATTTATTTCTGTGAGTAGAAAAAAAATTGTAAAACATTTGCTGAATGTTGTATAAAATAATAAGCAGCGAGGTATTCCATCATTTGGGAAACATCTGCTCTATTTCTATTCCTGTAACCCAAAATCTTTAAGAAAGGATTTGGATTTATTTTTTTTTTCTAATTACTACAATGGTATGTACATTTCTTTAGTACTGAAAATCTCGTACAAGTTCCATATGATTAATATTACCAGCTTTATATTATTGATCTTTGATGTACCCTGGATCTGAACTATAAGTATATATATATATATATATATATATATATATATATATATATATATATATATATATATATATATATATATATATATATATATATATATATATATATATATATATATTTATTTATTTATTGGTGTCAGTGTGGTTGTAAGTTTTCAGTTTGGTATAATCTGTTTAAATGTATTTTTAAAAAGTTATTTGAAAAAAATGCAATTTGCACACCTCAGTCTACAACCTATTTTTAACTGCAGTATAAAAATTATTCCCACCTTTAAAATATTTCATATTAGAACATTTCTTCATTCGTTTCTTCATTATTTCCCCTAAATATCATTTCACATAATCTGTTTTGTCTGATCACTAGATATATAGAATTCATAACCAACTGTTGATAGAAAGTGATTGATTGATGGTGATGCAATTTCATAAAAGGTGCTCTCAACTGAGGAACTAAGTTTGCAGTAAAATACTGTTATAACCTTTAATTATGTGAACACTATTTTCTTCATTGTAAAATGACCTAATGCAGTTCATTTATTACATCACCACAACTGTAAAAAAAGAAATATCCTAACCTCAACAGTAAAAAGAAATAAGTTCAAACGTAGTGTTATCGAGCATGTAGACCTATTGGCTATCAAAAGGTTTGAGTATCATTAACTCACATATTCCTTACTAATTATCTCTCTCTCTCTCTATATATATATATATATATATATATATATATATATATATATATATATATATATATATATATATACATATATATTCAGATATAGATATAGATATGTTTATATATTTCAATTTTGTTTTTGATAATGCTAAACTGTTTTATTTTTTAGGCCAGTAGAAATTTTGTTCCACAGACAAGGCAGACATTGTACAAGACATTTACAACTTATTTTAGTATTGTTAATGTTGATGTTTAGTAAGAGATAACCAGATCTAGAGTTTGCATTGTATATTATATTTCCCAGACACAGAGTTTCATACAGGAGCATAAAACATGAAAGCCCTTAGTTATCTGTATGTCATTGACAAAGGTAGTTTGGTAGCAGACTAGTTTTTCAGTGCCCCACCCCCACTGGACAGGGCCAGACTAGGGAATGATGGAACCAAAAATGGAGGATGGATTAGGTGTCATTCAGACATTAGTATGGGAATGATCTGATTATACACAGTTACATTAAAGGACAGACCCTTTGACCATAGACTGATGTCAAGACTCTGTGAATTATGCTTGGTGGATTACTCTGGTTTTTGAGAGGCCTACTTATATGAAGGGTAGGCAAGTCCCAAGTGAAAAGTTATACATCAGTTATTTTGTGGAAGCAAGTTTTATTAAACAAATTAATTCTGTTTTGCTCTGGTACTCATACAATAATTCTGCTTGCCTAAAAGGTCTGGTGGGCATTACCTTGAAGTAATAAAGAAGATGACAGCAGTTACATGAAGTATAGCTCCAAACCACATAAACTATATGACCAAAGATCTTTAATATTCAATAAGCACTTTCACCACTGTCCGTGGCTTCATCAGACCATATACAAACATAAATACATGTAAAACCGTTTTTAAACTCTTTATGCAACTCATTAACTTTAAATAAAATCCAAAACCAATCAGGTTGTAACAAAAATGCCCACAAGCTAATCATGTCACTATCTTCATGTGATACATTCCTAAATTCTAAAAGCAATCCTATATATCACTATATATTAATACATATAAAGATAATAAAAATATAGAATATACCATTTGAACCCATTTCCTTATCTGCTCTAAGTTTTAATATCCATCTCAGTTCACTCTTTTCTGTCAGGTTCCTTACATTACCCATCCTTTGTCCAACTATAACTTCCTCCAACGCTATAAATTTAAAATCATG
Source organism: Protopterus annectens (assembly GCF_019279795.1). NCBI lineage: Eukaryota > Metazoa > Chordata > Ceratodontiformes > Protopteridae > Protopterus > Protopterus annectens. Next base: position 168,609,528 of record NC_056737.1, read on the forward strand.
GTACTTCCCACTGCTCTATATATTTAGACAGGGCACTAAATGAGTCCCTATTCCTTATACTATTGATATGTTCTTTTATACATTCTCCAAATGTCCTATTAGTCTTACCTACATAGAAGTATGAGCAGCATTCACATTGTGCTACATATATTTTAGAGCAGATAAGGGTTCAAATGGTAAAGTGTCCATTAAAAGTACTTTGGAAGCACGTCGAATACCCAGGAAATAGTTTGGTTATCCATTCTGTTGGATATAACAACATGTATAAAAAAGGATGACCTATTTGTTTAAACAACTTTATAAAATCCTAGAAATGAGGGGATTGGACTATAGGGTCTATTTAATTCTATTATGACACCTCTATTCACAAGGAGTTGTAGTACAGACTGCCATGTACCTTATATATAGAAAATACGATATAATATATATGACTGCTTAGTACCTATATAATGTTATAACATTAGGAGCAGTTCTTTATCTGCAGAGTATTATTTATTTATTTAACACTACTTATAAACAAACATTGTATAAATGTTATTATATAATAATAATACACAATGTTTGTGTTAGATCTATTCTTTGATAGGACATGCCGTATGAACTATGTTATTGTTTAGGACCTATAATTCGTTATAACATCAGTAACTAGTTTTTTCATCTATAGAGTGTTAATATATCTATATGGTACTATTTGTAAATAAGCAATCTTAAAACTGTATATTATATAGTAATATAAGAAGCTTGTGTTAGATTTATTCCTTCTTGGATAGTCTGCAATTTACAAGAATATGATGTAGACAAAATGTTTTTTGAACTTTATCTCATATAGAAAAAGCCTTTATATATACTTTTTATATGGAATTTCTTTTATAATAACATCTGAATGAACACCCTTGAGCTATGCGCCTGGTAAAGGTTATACTGTATAGGCTTCTGTTGATATCTGCATAGGATTTAGCTAGGTTTATATTCTCCTTGGGTCTTTTTATAGTATGCTAGGACTGGGCTATTATGCCAAGGATTTTGTAATAGTTTGTACGTTTAATTGAGCACATGGAGCTCTTAAATAGATTGTATATGTAGAGTCGAGGGGACTCGTATGCAATCCTGAGTGAGGATAATGTGCCTAAGAAAGGTAATATATCCAATGGGAATGGTAGCTACATATTTAGTATTCCTGTAGCCTCTACACTAATACCAGCTTAAAAACAAGCCCTGTAGTATACGCTTGGCGCAGTGATGCCTTTGAACATGCGCATAAGCATTGTTAAAAGACGTGGAATATTTCTGGAAAAGAAAAGAAAATACAAATTTAAGAATAAGCCTTGACAGTATGCGCTTAGTGTAATGATGCTTTTGAGCTTGCACAGAAGCGTTACAAAAGGAGGCGGAACATTTCCGTAGATGCAAAAACAAAAATAAAAATATAAGGACATTGGCAGGAAGTTAAGGAAAGAAAATATACTTATATTATCTACTGTATGGCTGAACCATGGGGATTAGATAAGTCTCGTTTTGATATAAAAAATGTAATTCAGCGAAAAAGGTGCTAAATTTATATTGACTGATTATAACTTTAACTGCAATCCTAGCTGATGAATGTCTTGATATACACAAGGAATAATTGATAATTTGGCAACAAATGTCCGCTATACAAAAGTTTTAAAAAGCTATGAAATTGGTGAAATGAATGCAGAAATTGGTAATGGAACTGATCTTGCTCAAGTAGCGAGTGTATACTGGAGATGTTACATGGAAAAAGCACATTGCGATGTAAATGAATGAAACATGTTTATTTTAAATGATATATGAACTATCCGTAATGTTATTTACTTAGGATATGTTCAATATTTTTATTATTTTTATATGTATTATTATATAGTGATATATAGGATTGTTTTTAAAATTTAGGAATGTATCACATGAAGGTAGTGACGTGATTAGCTTGTGGGCATTTTTTTACAACCTGATTGGTTTTGGAGTTTATTTGAAGTTAATGAGTTGTATAAAGAGTTTTAAAAATGGTTTTATATGTATTTACACTTGTATTTGGTCTGATGAAGCCACGGACAGTAGTGAAAGCGCTTACAGAATATTAAAGATCTTTGGTCGTATAGTTTATGTGGTTTGGAGCTATACTTCATGTAACTGTTGTCATCTTCTGTATTGCTATTGCCTTTATGTGTGTTGTACAGCAGTATACATTTGTCAACTGGTTGTTTATTGATTTATTGTTGTATACCTTGAAGTAGCTGGCTTACTAGTATGGATCTGTGAACCATCCTGTTTAAATAAAAGTTGAGATTAGCTGTTTTGTTTTTACATTTCTGTCAAATATCCTGTTTAAATGCAAAGTGACCAGATATATAGAATTACACCTTTGGGCTCTTAAGATGTGGGGTTCGCCTAAGTTGAGGCTTAGTAAGACTGCAGGTAAGGTAGGCCTTGTAGACTGTGGTCGGTGAGTCAAAGTTGCTTTATGTCAAATAAATTAATTATTTCAGCTGCTGCAGTTGGTTGTTAGACTATGAAATAATGCAGTCTCCATAATTCCATACATATATTTCCTATCATACATAAATTAATCTAGTCTGGTTATAAAGAATAGATAATGAATTTGCTGTTTTGACCTCAGAAGGTAATCCCTTCAATAATGTAGGTATGGCTTGTATGATACAAACATCTGTTCTGCTCTATTAAGATGCATCTTACACATAGATCCATGTTTTTATTCCCATGATAGCATTCTGCTAGGTTCAAGCCTTTTATTTTCTTAAATCATCAGTGAGCACAGCTTTATAAGCAAGGCATCTCTTTATAGTCTGTATGGAATACTATATAAATTCATATGTTTAAGCCTATCAGTATAGGCCAAGCTCTTAATGTGTCTTATTCTTTTGGTAAAACATCTTTAAATCAAGGTTGTATTCCAGTGGTAGTCTAACTATATTAACTCACCCAAGCATATAACACTATTTTTGTATATTTCCATTTCGCACCCATACCTCCTTAGACATGTTTTGGGCCTGTCATTTTCAACCATGTGACTTATCAGCTAATAATAGGTAGCAATAAAAAGTGAAACGAGTTATTAACAAAATGATACAAAGATTGTTAATCTAGGATATTTTGCAGTAGAGAAATTAATTAATTTGTCATGTATTATTCATATTTCATATTTATTATTTTCATAATTGAGAGCCCTAACTATTATTGAGGGGCAGTGTGGTGTGAAATGCCAGTTTTGGGATTCTGAAGAAAAGGACAATGGCCTCTATAGTGAGAAATCCAATAACATCTGTGAAATGTAATCAATGAAACAAAAAAATCCAGATGACTACCACGGCTTAAAACAGGTTTATTTAGACGAGCGCTTTCACGTAGAACAAGCCACGCTTTCTCAAGTCTTCAATAAAACAGTAAAAATCCCTACACATTTTATATCAAAAAGCACTATCAGTTAATCAATTAAATACATCATTAAAATAAATTCACCCTTAAAATACATCAATTAAGTCTTCAGCTAGTATTACATCTTATTTAAGTGAACAAACTTCCAGCTCAGGTTTAATGCAGACATAGTTGTTCAGTCCTGGGTATAAATGAGCTTGCAGCCTTATTATCCACTTTAATTAAATTATTTCAATTAAGTTGTTTAAATTACTCCCTCTCTTGTCATTATTAACATTTTGTAGGACTCTTGTTCTTCTTTCGGCTTTCCCCGTTTAGGGGTCGCCACAGCGGAACTCCGGTCCGCTAATGATTGGCAGTAGAATTTTTTACGGTGCCAAGGTGCCAGCTCGATGCCCAACCTTCAATGAAGGCGTGCCCATTCATGCATGTCTTTCGAATGCCACTCGACCGCGTGGGGAGGACATGCAGACTCCACACAGAAGGCGCTCATGTTGAGAATCGAACAGAAGAACCTCTTGCTGTGAGGTGACAACGCTTTTGCAGGACTCTAAAACCTAAAATTATGTGAAGGGAACTCCATTGTATGCTTAGCTAAAGCATTTAATTTGTTCTTATTTTTTATATCATACATATGCTGATAGATTCTGTCTCTGAGCCATTTCTGTGTTTTCCCTATATAAAAACATACATCCTGTGCACTCTGCCATGTACATTAAGCTAGTTGTTCTACAAGTAGCATAAATTCTAGGCTGAAATGTGAAGGACAAAACAGGGTGTTTAAATTCCTGTACAGAAGAAACATATTGACACATTTTACACTTATTGCAAGGATATGTTCCAGCTTCAGTGGGGACACAGTATTCTTTAGCCGATCATTACAAAGTAACTGTTTTAAATTACTCTTGTTCTTATATGCAAAACTGGGTACTCTACCTATAACATTTTTTGTTTCCTTATCAGTTATCAGGAAATGCCAGTTGTTCTTAATTATATCACAAACCTTGCTAGTATCACTAGCTTACTTGGTAACAAAACGTACTTTGTCATTATGCTTGAGGTTCCTTTTTACAGTTGCATTCATTGCTCACTTTACATTAATAGAATGAATTCCTTTACTGTTAGCAGCAGTTTCATACTTTACAGTTTGAAACATAGTTTTATCATACCCCTTCTTCAAAAATAGTTGCTCGAAGTAGTTAACTTCTTTCTCTCTATCAGTTTGCACATTGCATATGTTGCTAGCTCTGATTAATTGCCCTTTGATAATATTTGGGAATATATGCTTAGGATGCATTCTATTACCAACTAAGATACTATTTTTCCAACAGGCTTTTCTGAAGAGCCTGGTGTTGATTTTGCCCAAACTGTCTCTATACACAGAGACATCTAAAGAGTCTATTTCTATAAGTGAGAAGGATGTTGTAAATCTCAAAAAGTCCATTGTAGATTCCAAGTACTTAATGAAATCCAACAATAGTGATGGCTCCCACTCCCACAGCATAAAAGTGTCATCGACAAAACATCTATACATCTTAATATATTTACTGTACATGCTGTTAAATAAATGCTGTTTCTCCCAATAATAAACTACCATGTTCACAAATGAGTTTGCACAGGGGATGCCCATGGCAATCCCCCATTTTTTGTAAATATACATTGCTATCATATACAATTATATTGTTAGATAATATTAAATCTAATAATGTGTAAATCAACGTCATTTCATTTGTATTGCTGCTCCCCATTTCTTTCAGTTCACTTCTTATTGCCTCAATTCCATACTCATTGGGTATATAAGTGAACAGACTTTGTACATCAAGGGTAACCATATAGCAACTACTTAGCCCTGGTGTTTCATTTAATCCCCTCAGATCTCTCAAAAAATGGGATGTATCTTTCAAAATGGTGGGAATCTGCCTTACTATAGGTCCTAATTTACTTTCCACATATATCAAAAGAGGCTCTTTAACCCAGCCTCCTCCATCTACAATTGGTCTTAGTGGTAGTTTGTCCAAACATTTATGTATTTTGGGCAATCCTTTGATGTAAGGTATTCTAGGGTAATCAACTGTGAAGAACCTATAACCTATATAGCTGCTCATCTATTTGTCTGCACATTAACAAATCATATAAGCATTCATTAATATTTTTAACAATTTTCAAATGTTGAATATATGTTATTGGGACATATGTATCTGTAACACTCAAAATTTCCTTTATAGAATGAACATAATCACCCTTATTCAGAACAACAACAGCCCCTTCTTTGTCTGCAGGTGTTATGCTTAGGGCTTGATTGTTCTGCAGAGAGCTCAGGGCATGACTCTCATCTTGTGTGAGATTATAAAAAGAGCCTCTATTGCTAGTATAGAAACTATTATAAATTTTATTTTCACAAGCTCTAATAAAAGATTCTACATGGTTACGCATGGCAGGTGTAAAAGAACTTTTTTTTTTTTAAATCTAGAACTGCTCTGTCCGTCATCATTTTTAAAAAACAATTTAAGTGCCACATTTCTACCAAATGCTCTTAAATCAGTCAACAATTCACTTACTTCAGTACATGCAGAGGGTATGAAAGTCAGGCCCTTGTTTAACACAGCTTTTTCAGCTTCAGTTAGACTATGGTCCGACAATTTAATTACAAGTTCATTTACTGCCTTTGTCTCCTGTTCAGAGTTGTTCTCTCTCCTGAGAACTTCCTTTTTCTTCTTCCTCGGCTCATTGAATGCTGCTGCTGTCTCTGCACATTCTGCTTTGTTGGTAATGGTAAAAAAGATCAAGAGTTGGTGGAATAAATTGTTTAGGTCTTGCTCCCTGTAAGACCTGATTATTAGCTTGCTGGTTAGGCAAAGGAGTTATACTGATTTCAGAGGGTGTTTGGGACACATTAATTCGTTGAGAAGTAACATTCTGACACTTTCCTGCATTTCAGTAGGCAGAACTGGTGAAGGTATGTCTGTTGTGCTTGATATAGGTGCTCCTACATCCTCCACTCTACTATCATTATTATTAGGGCTTGCAAAATTAGAAATATTTCGTGGCCATGTGAACACATGACCAAGGCTAAAGTCCATAAAGTCTCTTTGTAGTTTACGTTCTTTAGTTTGCCTTAGTCTATTCTCATACAGTGCAACATTAATATACATGTCATTCAAAGCACTAGTATGGGTCTCCCCTTCAAACTGCTCTACAATGTCATGGTATTTTTATTGTATACTAGTGCTTAGGCTCACTTCAAATGGATCAAAATAATCTATAAGCAGCTGCATCTATTTTCTGCACAGTTCCAAGTTCAATTGCTGCCACTGCTTCAATAATTCAGGGTGGGTTTTACCGTAAGTAGGCATTCATAAAACCCTCATACCCCTTGGAACCACATTAAAGTGAAGGCAAGCTTTCAAATGTTGCCTCTGCCAAGTAAGGCGCTTATACTTAAAAATGTCATTCTCTAAATCTTTTACCATCTGCATGAACAATTGATATCCATCTGGTCTGCTGTGTTCAGAAGTTCCAGGATTCCCTTAAAAAATCATGGTTAAAAGTGGATTATCTCCTCTGGTTAAAATATTCTTCCATTTAGTCTGCATCTCAATTCACCATTGAAACATAGTCTAGCTCAATAGATGTATTGTCAGCCATGTGGCTCTGCTGGTACACAATCATCCAAAAAGCACAAACACAAATTAACAGCAATAGTCCAAAGATCATCCAAAAACAGTGAGTCAATGAAACAAAAAAATCCAGATGACCGCCATGGCTTAAAACAGGTTTATTTAGACAAGTGCTTTCATGGAGAACAAGCCACGCTTTCTCAAGTCTTCAATAAAACAATAAAAATACCTACACATTTTATATCAAAAAGCACTATCAATTAATCAATTAAATACATCATTAAAATAAATTCACCCTTAAAATACATCAATTAAGTCTTTAGCCAGTACTACATCTTATTTAAGTGATCGAGCTTCCAACTCAGGATTAATGCATAGTTGTTCAGTCCAGGGTATACATGAGCTTGCAGCTTTAATATCCACTTTAATTCAATTCTTTCAATTAAGTTGTTTAAATTACTCCCTCTCTTGTCATTGTTAACATTTTGTAGGACTCTAAACCTAAAATTATGTGAAGGGAACTCCATTGTATGCTTAGCTAAAGCATCTAATTTGTTCTTATTTTATATCATACATATGCTGATAGATTCTGTCTCTGAGCCGTAATGTAATCAATGTTATCAGATAGAACTATTCCCCCTCCCTTGTCCAGTTTCATAATTCTTATGGAGAGGTCATGGGAGAGAGAAAGAAAAAAAATATCTTTCCCATCCTTTGTTAGATTGCTATCACAGTGAGTTTTGTAGTTTTGGACATGCTTGTAAATATCCTTTTTACAAGCATTTTTCAAATGTCTGTACCACGGGATTAACATAAAAGTTCCTTCCTTTCTTTTTGAAACTTTCTTCTAGTCTATTCAGCATGTCTTGTCTATCCTTGTACTGATAGGCCAAATTAAGTTTCCTAGTAAATGATCTTAATTCAAACAAGCAATCCCTGAAATCCATCTGCTTAGATGCAAAAAAGTAAACTCTTTTTCAAAAATATGAAAATAATTCACTGTAATCTCTATGTGACTATAACTGAGAATGTTAAAACCTTTGTTTCAATAAGTTGCTTGTTCTGTTTTTTATGATATTTAGGTGTTTCAGCTCCAGAATAACTGTTTTATGCAACTATTACATAAAACATGGAACATTATTTTGTCCTAAAATCTGAGGACATTTGCCATTTCTTCAATTTTTTTGCAGGACACAACTGCCCAAAGAGGGGCTGTCCCTCACAAAGTGGGACAGGTGGTAACCCTAAGTACAACTCTGCCTGAATATCATTGGGAAAACAATAAAGTCTTAAATACTTCAGCCTTCTGCTTTCATGCATGCAGTCTTGTAAAAAGCATTGTAAGGCTGAAGGTTGTGATACTTATAAAGTATTTTTTTTCAAAAAAACTGCAGCATATTGTTCAGAATCTGATATCTTGAATCCTGAACATCTGTCGAACCTAACTTAAAGTCTTTAAAAATTGTTAAAATTAAAATTAGTAGGTGTTATAGGATCTTTTGTGGCATCCAAGTCACCATTAAGATTATCCCATACCACAGATGTCTTAATAGATATATTAATGGGATTGTTAACTGGAGAAAATAATTTTCTGTTTGTTCTTGGTACATAAATTCACTAAGTTTGAATATTAAAGCAGTTGGTGGTGACTCTCCTGGTATGCATCTTCTCCTTGTCTGATTATGGTGGTTACTTCAGGTTTTATATCACACTATACCTGAGGTATTTCTAGCTGTCTGCTAACAATTAAGGAAATAAACAGTATTTCCATATGTACTTAATACTTCAAAAATCAAGTGGCTTGCAAACTGTTACATGATATCAGGTGAAACCTTAAAAATTCTCAAAGAAAACTGTCTATGATATTTGCACTAGAAGCTGCACATCTTTATTTGTATTCAATGTTATTTATATTGCTAATTATACAACTAAGGATGTGTTTTCATATGTCTGTAAATATCTCATTAAACATGCACTCATACAGGAATTTCTTCTTGTCATGTGAAAGCTTAACAAAAATGCTCTAACGATGTATGTTTGGATAGTACAGTTTCCAAGATATGACAATTTATGCTTTTTGTTAACTTTCACAAACAATTTGGGGTTTATGTGCATTATAATATATTGTAGCATTTATCGAAATACTGTGAATGCATTGACTGTTATCACTGCAAAGAATACTTATTGTTCACAGAAATACTTACTTTTGTTTATCTTATGCTTTTTAAGTTTATTTTTCAGAAAATGCTCTGGAATGCTAGATGTGTATAGGCTGCTAGAGATGTGACCACATAAGTGTTAATGAATTAACTAATTGACCATAAATACCATCTGGACACTAAGTCAGGCATTTCTAACATATTCTTGTGTCCTTTGGTAAGTGCTTCTCATATAGTACTAATATGTGTTTTTTTTTTTTTGCAGTTACATAAGCGTACAGATTATTCATTACAAGATTTTCAGGTGCATCAGTGTTTGATGTAATCAATCTCCCATTCATATAGAATGAAACAACACCTGACTGAATTTTTTTCATTGTGTTTACATATTTATGAAATTGTTTCTTGCTCTCTTTAATAATTATCAAAGAAAGCTCAGCTTTTTTTTTCAGTCTGTATCGTATGCTTAATTTCTTAGTGATCGCATTCAGGGATCTTATACAATGTGTGTAGCTTCTGCTTTTTATTTAACAGTTTCCATATGGAACCATCCCATCATGATTTACTATGATATTTTTGTTCAGCAATTCATCTTCAGCAAGTCTTCTTACCATCCAAGAACTTCTCCTTTGCTGAGTTTTTACAATTTTGATTCTTTTCAATCGAGATGTTTCTATTGCGGGCATTAACAATAGATTTAAGGCCAAAAATGTCTTCAGTATGTCAAAATCTTGTTTAGAACTCTTCCATTATTTCTGCTAGAAAACTGACTTTGCTTTTTATTGAAGAAATGTCTGATTTTACTGATAGTAATTTGTAAGATTTTTTTTCTGAATGTTAATCTTTTATGAAGAACTTGCTAGAATTTGAATAGAAGCTAGAAGCTGGGTTTCACAGTCATTTAGTGCATGGAATAGTGGAAACTAGCATGAGTAGTGATAAGATGCAGGATGCTCTTGATTATGAGACATGGATATAGTACTTGTGCAGAGTTCAAGGTAGTACAGTATACAGTGCATACTGATGAGTGTATAATGACATAGAAATGAGGAACTCTTTGCAAATGGTCCACAATGTGCATACAATTAAGGAAACCCAAATGCTGACTAATTCAGAGACATGTAAAAGACATGCATTGTGCCAAAGCACATACCAGGTTTTTACACTGAAAATGATGCTATATATGAGGAGTGATGTCTGCGGCAACAGCAGCTTTAGCTCAGCATTGTGTTAAAGGGTACTTTTGAAGCTAATGTCCACAGTGTTATATGTTGAAGCCATCTATGGCAATAGTGGAGGTACAGACAGTACTTCATATGTACCTGAGTGACCACCAGATTGTGGACCATTTTAATATGGACAGGGAAGCTGTACAGGGCATTATAAAACTATGTTGCCTGGAAGCCCAATCAACTGGATGAGTGGGATACTAAGGACTGCATAGCTTTAACTATTTAAGCTACAGGGACACTTTAGTGACTTACTGGGTCATGTCAGGGATAGTGAAGGCATCAGCCTTGCAAATCTTGAACCAGTTCCTCAAATCTTATACAGCACCATGTACAGGAGCATATCCAGTTTCCAAGGTATGTAAAGGAAAGAACCACTACCATGCAGACATTTTACTATATTTCCCATTTATATGAGGTCCTGGAAGCCATTGATTGTGCACAGATTTTCCACCAAAGCCCTACCTGGTTCAAAGGTACTGTGATATAGCAGCAGGAAGGACTTTTACACCTTTAACTGCTAGGTGGTTTGTGATGCTAAAGACATTATTTATAATGCGTCCATGTACCAAAATGACATTTCTCATGACTCTTATGATTAGCACACATATGACCTATATCAAAGTTTCTATGAAGGAACTTCTAACAGGTTAATTTAGTTGCTAGGTACCGTACAAGCACAGGCTTGATAGACATGTAAATACACATAGGTATTGTGCTTTCAGGCAGTAGGCCACCTATAATATTTTGCACATTGTGTGTTGTAGGTGATCCCAGATAAACTCTAAATCCCTGGTTGATGATTCCCTTCCACACACCCCGGACTATGCAGGAAATGGCTTAAGACACAGCAAATGACAAAGCCAGTAATACAATGGAAGTGTAGCCTATTCAAAGGATGCTTCTGTTTACTAGATATGTTAGAATGGTCACTGCAAAGCAGCCCTTAAATCTGCAGCATGATTATTTATATGCACAGTATAGCATTGTGCAAACAGTTGAGGCAGTAGCAGCTTATAGTCTTGACTGAACCTTTCATAACAGTTGTTCTAGCATCAAAAGGGTAGAGTGAACAGTCAACTGTGGAAAACACAGCAACAATATTACCATAGTTGAGGCATAGGTGGGCACAGTGCACTGCAGCTCTGTCTAAGAGGCAGTGCCTGATACACAATCATTGGTCAAGACAAAGAGAAAGCAGAATAAATTGATGCATGCATTCTCATATCCTGCCTATGCAGGTAAATGCATGGACTATGTTGTGCATCAAACATCATCATTCCCACACAGATTAGGGGTTGAGCAGAGTACAGTCATCATCAGGGTAATGGGAGATGAGCGCTGTAGCTGCCTACCTAGGAGATTGGAGAGAATCAGGGCTAATATCAATCAGTGGTGGGGATAAGAATGCTGATATGTCCACTATGTAGCTTGCTATGCTTAGTTTTGATGGGGTCAGGGAAAGGCTAGAACTATGGTTTTGAGTGTCCATCCTGACAGGGTATGCCATATTCTGATCTTGATAAGAACCTTTGACCACACTGTGGTCTTTGACCATTAGAAGGGTTGACAGCCTGTGTGTGTGTGTCCTCCCATTTTCTGTACTGTACTGTACCACTGCCACATGCTCCCACAGTATATGTTTCAACCTCTTAGTACATATGTTTCAACCTCTAAGTACAATAAATGTAGAGAAAGCCAAAAGTAATGGTGGGAAATGACCCAAAAATAGGGACAGATTTTAATTATTGTTCTTATAAACATAGAAAGTTGTTAGATCAACAGATTTTGTGTTATCACACACTTTCTGAAAAATATGAAGTCTGGTATTCATTTGTAGTGACTTCAGTCATTTATGATTTGCAGAAAATCACAAATTGCATAAGGAAAACAGGATTTTTCAAGAGTCACTCATCTCCTGTGTTTTCAGTCTTTTTTTTTTTTTTTTGGCTTGTTGGCACTCAGTATTTCAAGTGCTGACATTTCAGTAGGGACCTGAGGTTGTGCAAGATGGTACCGGTGTTTATATTATACTAACAAAGGCCATGTAGCACAATGCTGCTGTTTCTGAATCACTGCTATAATGTATTGTGGTATCTTGACATGCTACCTTCAGTGTTTCAAGACACCACAATACATTATGGTAGTGATTCAGAAACAGCAGCACTAAGAACCTCCAATAAGATAATCACTGCACTAATAGGGATACTTCAGAGGTTTGTTCAGATTACATGTCTTGGAATGTATCGGTGATGGGAAACCTTTTGGGTTTGGCATGTCAAAAGTTCCTGGCACAAAATAATTCAGTGCACTTCACATGAGCAACAAATGCAAAAGCCATGTGTTTGGTAACTCGGGTGTTGTTGACCGCTGTTGTGCCACCCAAAATGTTTTGGCATGTGTCACCTTTGACACACGTGTCATAGGTTCGCCATCACTGTACAATGGTTCACAGAATTCTTAAGTAGTGCACTGTGGTGATACCAACATATATCTGCCATATGCATGAGCATGCTGGTCACATGTCTTGTGGTCACCATGATGAATACATCTGTCTGTAGCAGTCAACTATGCAACTTTAAATGTGTTGCTTCCATGGGTGCCTTGTGTGTTTCAGTTATTTTCTTTTGTGTCATCCTTCTGCAGTCCCAGCAGTAGTAGAGGCAGACACTCAGCTGGGTTCATTTCAGATTATGTCAAATGAAGTGCTTGATGCTGGGCCACCAGTAGCTGCCATGGTTGGTTCAAGAGGATGAAAGCTCCCTTGCTGCAGGTGACCTGGAGGGAGTGACTTGTTCCCTCCATAGCCTCTTCTGAGAAGTATGCAAAAGCTCCTCTTCAGACAGTGGTTTAGACAGTGTCTGCACTGATTTGTCAGAATCAGGTATAGTATGGAAGTGGCTGAGATGCAACAGAAAATAGATGCCTGTCTCAGCAATATCAAGTGCATTCTGGCATCACTCGTGAAGACGCTTGATGGGCAGATCCTGATCATTGGGCAATGGGAGGAGCAAACAACCAATAACATCAGCTACTAAGATGTATAATGCATGAGATTGATGTTCTGTGGGCTGGCTTTGCAACCAGCTATGTGAGGTCCCTACCCTATCTGTATCCAGATATATTCTGTACCCATTGTTAAACACTCACCATCAATAGTTGTCTAAGTTATGTATGTCTGTGTCCATTCAGTGTTCTGTGTATATACTGCCCATGCTGTGTTTTATGCCTGTATGCCTGCCCATACTATGCCCCTGCTACCTGATCTTCTCCCACATTCTCTTCAAGAACTTTCTTTTTTTTTTTCTTACTTTTCCTACTTACCATTTTTTCTATATGTGATACAGAATCACTTTTCCTACAAACATAAAAAAATAAAAATAAAAATAAAAATACTCTTCTTTCTCCCACCTTTCACACCTTGTGGTCACCCATGTGCATTTCTGTCTGCTAGATCTTTTTTTCTTTCCTCCTTTCCTATCTCATTTCCTCCCAGTTTTTATGATAATACATGCTGGCACTTTAGAGTGCAGTCCCATAGTGTTCTATGAGATGGTTGCTTTGTACCTTTCTTGTATGAGGTAAGAGGAAGATACAGGTTTGTAATGTTATATTGCATGAGGGACCATGCATTCATTTGATTGTGCAGGCCTGCTTTCATTGTTATGCCTATTACAATGGTCACATAGCCCCCCACCCCCAAGTATTGTTCTTCCAGCTGTGTGGCAGCCTAGATCAGCTTCTACCATCAGCATTCTGCTTCTATTCATTATCTGAAACTTTGGTCAGTCTGCAGGAGCCAGTCAGTGCCCAGTACATCTAATTAGGAATGTGGCTTTTTGAACAACTATCATCTCAAAAATTAGCACTGCACAGATATATAGTGCTTTTCTCTGACTCCTTTTCAAAGTCTTTTCCATATGTATGTCCATTACAACTGTGACCCACAAAGTTGAATTTTATATTGGGGTGATTTACTGACTGCCTCTGTCCATCGGAGATATAGGGGCCAGATCAGGGTTTAGGTTCCAGTTACCCATCCATTGGTCTAAATTGGGCTTAAGTAGGGATAGGGAGGAACTCTGCTTTACATGGATAGGGAGCTTGCGCCAGATAATCTGAATTCTCAAAGAAAGACATCTGTCAATCCATCATGTTCTGCTTATGTTGCTAGCAAAATGTAGGTCTTTTAATTTAGTAGTTCTGATACGGTTTTTTGTGGATGTGCAAAAGGTTAATCAAAACAGAGTTCAAGGATGTCTTGTATGCCAGAAGCCTGTATGATACTGAGTAAAGAGACAGGCCATTGAGGTAGTCAGCACAGGATACTGTGTTTACTCCTTGTATTCTTTTTGTAAGGAACCATTGTGGATGTTACGGTTGTGTCTGGTCAGGTACATACCAAATGAGGCATTATACTTTATGATGGGTCTGATGATGGCCAAGTACAGTGGCATGATGACCTCTCTGAATCTAGATGCCATGCCCTTAGTAACGTTGAGCAACACAGGAGGATTTTCTTACTACCTTGGACACATGTTGGTCGAAGACCAGGTTACTATCTACGAGTTCACTAATACCTGACTAATGAATCAACTTTTAAGGGTGTTTTATTGAAGACATAGTTACCTGGGTGGCATACTTCCTAAAAGGTACTATAATGCATTTCTTGGTATTGAGTTTTAAGACATGGCTTTGGCACCAAACATTTGTTTGTAATAGACCTTCCTGAATGGTGTTCTTGCCTTAGGGGGATTCCATGATTGTTCCCAGTTTGCATTCATCTGCAAACTTGGTTAGGCAGAAGCCTTTGGCATTAGCTTTGAATCTGAGAATTAGATGACAAAGTGGAGTGGGCCCAGAACAGAGCCTTGGGGGAAGCAACTGGTGACCAGACTCTTTTTGGAGGTAACCTCACCAATTCTAACCTCCTGTGGTCCTATCAGTGAGGCAGCTAGCTATCCAGTGTGTTATAAAGAGGTCTATACCTAGTTCTGTAAGTTTGTTCGCAATGTTCGGGTGGGGTATTGCATCAAATGCCTTAGCCAGATCTAGGTAGGCAGTATACACCATTTTCCTCTCATACATTGCCTTAGGGACCTTTTCAAAGAAGTCCATCATATTCAGTAAGCATGATCTTCCTCTGGCAAAGCCAAACTCAGATGGATCCAGTGTGTGGAGGTCTCCTATGCCTTTGTTGATAATTACATGGTATTTCTTTCCATGGCTTTGCAAATAAGACTAGTTAAACTAATGTGTCTGTAGTCTCCAAGATCTATTGAAGGCCCTTCCATATGAAGGGAGATGACCATTACAGTCCTCAATCCATGTGTCACAAAGCCTGTTTTAAGACTATAGTTAAATAATGACTCCAGGGGTCCTGATAAGTCAACTTTTAGACTCTTCAGGTGGCATCCTGGGAGGTTATCAAGGCCCATTGAGGCCATGTTCTTGGCTTTAGTAAGTGCAGCCAGTACATGCTCCCTAGTTATAGTTGGAGGGATTATATTTGAAGGTATTTTTCGGGGGATGGTCGGGGAATAAGAAGGGAGTGAAGCTGGAACTAAATTTGTCCCCTAATTGCTTCGCTATTGCACCAGGCTCAGTGAATGTAGCACCATTAACAACCAGTTCAGCACATTGCTGTGTGTTGTTCTTGCAGTTTCTGACATAGATGTAGAAGGCCTTATGATTATTTTTCACCTGTAAAACTATTTTAACCTCAAAGTTGGCTTTGTGTGACTTCATTAACTCTCTTATTTGCCCATCTACTTTGATGACAGAGTTTTTTTCTTTATGGCAATTACACTTCCTGATTTTTGCCATACTTTTTTCCTTTTATTGTATATCCTGTTTAATTTGGGATGCAACTTGGCAGTTTGTTTCTGGGGCTATTTTTGGACTTAATTCTGATAAGTAAAGCAACTTCTATGCAGCAATTGACAACACTGTCAAGTTGCTGAGAGCAATTCAGGGTAGGCTGCTGTGTTCTTGGGATTTGAAGGGGTACTGAATTTTGACAAACTATCACTTAATAAAAGGTAATCTGTCTTGGAATAGTTCCTAACTGTTATTGTTTTTAATGGGATTATGGAGTTGATTTTATTTTGAAGGAGACAGTTTTATGGTTGGGCCTTATCAAGGAGAACATGACATGGAGGGGGGGGGGGGTTGCAGCTTTCTCCCATGTTTGTAAACACAAGGCCCAGTATGTTGGAGCCTCTAGTGGGCATATTCACTATTTGGTCAAGGGTGTTTGCATTTATCAAGTCCAGGAGTCTCCCGTGAGTAGAGTGTTAGGTTGGATGATAAGTGTCTCCAGTAGGTCTAAGTAGGCATTGGGGGCTTCTTGGGACATGGAAGATGACCTATAGCTAGCTAGGATATGGTACAGAATTTTGATTATGGTCATCTACGTGTGAAGCACTCTGGCATGTCATTCTGTTTGACCACCGTAGAGGTATACTTGCTACTGATGTATACTGAGACACCTCCACCTTTAGCCCATGTCTAAAACTCTGGAAGGCACTGAAACCCTGCACTGCTGGATTACTCTCTGCTATTTTAAACCATGTCTTGATAACTGCACAGATGTATATATTTTCAAGTGTAAGAAGGGCTTGGAGGAAGTGTAGTTTTTATTTAGGCTCCTAGCATTGAGCAGTAACAGTTTGAGCTTCAGCTAAGCCTTTTCTATATCAGTAGGTTTGTCAATTTGGCATTGCCTAAAAAAGTCATTATGGGGTGGATAATGTTTTACCCAGTCTTTGAAAGCCTAGAGGGGAAGGGTGCAGAACACCCTTGGCAAAGCAATGTGGTCTGTTAATCATGTTCTCCCAAGCTGAGGAATATTGGATCCACTTAGAATGACACCAAAAAGGCAGCCAGTTGCTGAAATTAGTAACGTTTTGCTCATATTGTGGCATCATCCTCTATAATGGTAATATGCTGCTCAATGCTAGGCTCATACCACCCTGAGACACATGGTCTGAGAGCTCCATAATGTCTCTGTTCATGTAGTCCAGGGAGGTTCACCTCAGGTCATTTACACCTACATGGACTATGATAGAATCATACTGATACATGTGCCATACTGGCTTGAGTGTATGAATGATTTGGTAGATGCTGGCTTCAGATAAGCAGGAAAAAATATCTTCTCCAAGCTTCATCCTGAGTAGAGGGGTATCAATATATCTTACAATGGAATCTTTTATAATAAGAGACCAGAGAATTGCATTTGCCTGTTTTAAGGGCTTAGTATCTGGTGCTCCACTGAGTGGAACAATATGTGTGGTATTAGTTGTTTATTTTCTGAGTGCCTTTAGACTTACTGAGGCACAGCTTTGACAATAGGTGGCTTAGGTGATCTTTGTTGTTTAGGAAGATTGGTTTGTATTTATCAGACCTGTCATTGAGTCCAATGCCCCCTTTGGTATGTACCTAACCAGGCATATCCAACAATTGGAAGGTCCACAGAGGTTCCTCACTAAAAGAATACAAGGCTTAAGTAATATATCCTATGCAGACCGCCTCAAGGCCCAATCCCTGTATTCTGTCTCCTTCAGGCTTTTAAGGGGAGATCTATGCCTGGCATACAAGGCATTGTCAGACCTCACTCTGATGGACCTCCTGCATATCCACAAAACAAACAGATCCAGAATTACCCATTCTAAAGACTTAAATCTTGTCTGTGATATAAATAGGACCTGCTGGAGAGATAGGTATATATCCCAGAAACTACCCCGTCTATGGAACATGCTCCCCATCCATGTGAAGCAGAGCTCCTCCCTAACCCAATTCAGGTGTAACTTGGACAATTGGATGGGAAAATGGAAATTCATCCCTGGTTTGGCACCTATGTCTCTAATGGATACAGGTAACCACTAAATGGTTCATCTCCCAGGCCCGTGCTTACACTTATCAAGGGTATCAGAACTTGTCAGAGATTTGGGAATTATGGCTAGGCTTTAAAAGGCCATTGTGGTCATTAGACTAGTAAACACCTACGAACCTATGAACCTAAGTGCCTCAGCATACATGCGTGTTGTGGGCTATTTTAGGTGGATGTTGTCTGTGTGGTTTCGTCAACTGGAAGTGCAGCTGTTTGCGAGAGTTTAACCTCCAGTGTCGTTGTGTAAGTACACCTGTCATATACTGTGTCTGCTTCTCTAAGTATTAAGTGGTTGTCAGTAAACATGATACAATTGCTATGTTGTCTCAAGATGCCCATATCCACCAAGTTGTTTGCAGAGAATTTAGAAAATCTCATAACCATACTGTTCAATCCACTGATTTGTGAGCTACAAGGGGGAGTTGTAATGGAGTTAGAATGCTATTAAGGGTGATTTGTTGGTGCAGACTAGTAAGGGTGCTTTACTAGGACAATGTATACTAAGCACTGAAAACTTATATTAACTTTAATGTTTGTACAATACTGAATTCTGCTAAATCTGTAGGTATTGCCACTTGACGTCCAACTAGCAGCTCTAAGCTTGTTGGCACCCAAGGTATTTGTGCTATATTGCTTTACAGTGTACAATTTTATGGACTGTTCTGCAGGACAAATTTAACTTCTAGGTGTTGGCTACTGTACAGAGCACTGTTAACCCTCACAAGCACACAAAATTTATAGCAGCACAGGAAAATAAAATAGAAAACTAACTAATGAGCACTCTGGCCAATAATATGACTGCACTACGAGTTCTTTTGTGTACCTCCTAACTCAGAAAGACCAGGAAAACACCTCCTGCCACAAGATGAATAAACCCCAGTCCTCCTAATGTAAAAACACAGTAGAAGAGACCCACAAGTGCAATGATACCACAAACCACTTAAACTAGACCGAAATCCCTTCCAGAAGGCAATTTCATGACAGAAGTAACAGTGAAAGAAAGAACAAGCTTTTTTTACAAAAAATTCAGTGAAATTCACACGTAAAAGCATCAAACTCAAAACAACTTAATTGTGATTTAGCAAAAGTATTTAACTTTGCCTGGATGGCACTGGATACGAGTGAAATACTTACAGAATGCAGGCTAGGACTTCAAGCTTTGCTGAGCTTCAGGAAAATTAACAAGAAGCAATATGTAGTAAAGGAGGTTTACTCAAGAGCTATACTGATTTGCAGGGTCAGCACTTAGTATCATGGCTCTATGGAAAACAATGGGTGGGAAGACCATAAATACCTTATTCAACAGGCTATAGCAATGAAAGAGGGAAAGGTGGGACTTTGGACTCCCCAGCCACATAAAACAAGTTCTTCCCTGCCCATTTTCAAGCACAACTTAGATCTATGGATGGGAAACCAAAAATTTACCCCAGTTCTACCCTATGTACTACTAACAGACAGCTGCATCTCCTAAATGCCTTATCCCATGCATGGGTCCCCTCAATTGTCTATGGTATAAACCTAGTTATTCTCTTTAGTGGTGATAGTTTATTACCAACAATGGGATGGGTAAGGCCAATCTAGAAACAAATGGGCTAGGTTATTTTGAGCACAAAAAGGGAAATTGGCTAGCCTTAGAATGGTTCACAAGGGCAGCTGGCCTAGTACTTACCTGTGAACCTATGGACATCAGATGATAATAAGGGGCAGAGGCTAAAGACACAGCCTTATAATGACATTTATAACACTGGATCTGACAGGGATGCCACCTACAAAGCATCCCCAGGATAAACAGGGTTCTGAAAAGAACAGATCTTTCTTATCCATATTGGATTTTTCAGAGATTTGTTAATGTAATGTCCTTGGGTGTTTTTGATGAATTATTATTGTTTGGTAAGTATAAAGTAAATTTCAGTGGATTATTAGACTTGACATCCTTGACTTTTTTTTTTTTTTTGTAGTGACTCTTTTTAGCTTTAAATATTTGTATTAATAGCAGAGTAAGTTTTGTCTTAACAAATACATCATTGTTACAAAATTGTTAGACAAAGGCAGGAGACAAGTTGCTGTGATGATTTTTATAGAAAGCCTTTTTCCCTTCTTGCTGTAGTTTTCAAGATCATTCAAGAGCAGCAGTGGGAAGCTCCTTGAATCTCTGTTGCCACTTGGAATATTTTGCTGTCAGGAAAATGTTAGAAGTTCAATTTCTGTTGTTTCAGTCTTCTAGTGGGATGGGGTGGGTGTCACAGAGTGGTTCATTCAGCAAAAGACTTGCTTCATTCTGAAGTCAGGTAAGCCCATCTCCTAGTAGATGGATAAATTAACATGGAAATGTTCACTCTATTAGGAGTAAATGGGGGAAAAATGAACCCTTCAGCGGTGGAATGGATACAATTAGATGTCAAGACAGCAGGTTTGTATATATATATATATATATATATATATATATATATATATATATATATATATATTTTGATGTTTAGTTGTTATTTAATTGATAATTACTTTATTATATATAGTGATTCATGTAGACATAACTTCCTTGCCAGCTGTTCTAACTCAAGATTACAATTAAATACTGTTCTACCCCTAGGATTTACTAAAATCCTCAGCTCTCATGCCAATTGATCAACAATTAGCGAAAAGGCAGGGAATGTTCAGTGACTGGTTAGCCACATTGAGAAAGATGTCATAATTGGCTCATTACCATCTCTCTGAATCAAACACTGTGCTGTCAGACCCTCTTACACTAGTATTCTTCATAGCATCCCATGCATCTTGTTTGCTATGGAATCTCCCCACACTCAAATAAATGCATTCAGATACACACACACACACACTCACACACACACACACACACACACACACACACACACACACACACACACACACACACACACACACACACACACACACACACACACACACACACACAGACACACACACACACACACACACACACACACACACACACACACACACACACACACACACACACACACACATCCCCCCATATACCATCTCCTCATCCACAAACAAGCACAGCACACCTGTTTACACTCCAAGAAAAACTCACCCATTCACCAGAGCATGCACACACATACTCCAACACACACAAACAGCCATACTCACATTTCCATTCTTAACACTCCTAATGTGAACCTCAGGTAGACATTTAAATTCATGCAGTCTCATTCATGCCCATATAGTATGCATCTACCCTGTACCACAGATATACATGCACCAATATACTCACCACTCCCACGTCTTTGGTGAATTGACCTGTACAATAAGTACTTCCATAGTAGTGACTAGGTGACTGCCGTGATTTTACAGAAGTCACTTTTTACTCCTAGACTAAAATTTTACTTGGCTGAACAATTTTCTGAATGGCCAAGCAAACTGGGAGCTGTGGACTTTTCTGTAGAAGAGTACATGGCTAAGTAAGATTCACCACTCCTTTGAACTGCCACATTAACTTGCACTTTACATGAAAGTCCACTCTGTGTACTGAGGTCCTTGCAATGGAAAACCTCAATGGTAAACAGGTGTCTGAATTGGAAAGGCTTAGTTAGATGGGGGTAGTATTCTGATCTAAGGCTTCCATGACTGAGCTCTCAGAGTATGTGTCCCAGACAGGTATGACCCTAGCCCTAAGCAGCATCCTACTTTCACCAAGAATTTCACCACAATACCAACAAAAATTAATTGGCTTCAACAATTGACTTAGTTTCTGGTGTCATTCCAAGGGGATCTACTATCTGTCTGCCTAGGATGACATGGTTGACAGGCCTTGATTCTTTGTCAGAGATGGCCTCCACCTTTCACCACTGGGATTCTGAATCCTGGCCAAGGTCTCACCTGTCTCATTGTGCCTTTTTTAGGCAATGTCCCAAAGACAAACTACCCAATATAAAAGATCTGTCAAAAAGCAAATTGAAGATCATGCTGCTTAACGCTAGGAGCCTTAACCTGAAAATGCACTCACTGGAGGCTCTCCTTGCACTGAAAGATGCCGATGCCTGTGCAGTCATGGAAACTTGGTTCAGGGCTGTGGAGAGCACCCCTGCCTTACCAGGCTATACCTCATTCCACATATTCCATCCCCAAAATGTGGTCAGGAAGACTAAAAGTAGTGGAGCCTCTATCTTCATTAAGGACAGGCACACCTGCAGAATGGTTTGCCAGCATGATGCACTGGAACTACTCCAGGTGCAACTGGCAAGACACCCATCCAAGTTATAGCCAGCTATAGACCCCCCTTCCATGACTCGGGACACCCACTCCTCTTACCTGGATCTACTTGACTCCATCAAGCTTCCCCTTAACACCCTGATCCTTGGTGACTTCAACTAGCCCACCATAGACTGGATTAACTATTCCTGCACTGATGCACTCACTCAACAGTTCCTTGAGTTCATCAGTTCTAATGCACTAGACCAGCTCGTCTCATCCCTCATAAGGGGAGATAACATTCTGGACTTGGTTCTCATCAACATGGGTGACCACTGCACCCCTCCTATAGTATGTTCTTCCCTGGTGAGATCAATTCATCAGACTGTCTCTTTCAAAATTTCTACCCACCCAACCCCCCCTCCTAGCCATAATCAAGCTAAAAAACATCTAAAAAGCTGACTACAGCCTCCTAAGGGAGGGTATCTTTGGCTTCACACCACCACTCCCGCAAAGGATTCAGACAGCTATGTTGAACAGAACACCAATGCAGTATACAAACAACTGTACACCTGCATGGACTCAGTCATACCCAAAAGAACTAAAACTTGTTCCTCAAGGAAACACAAACTTGTTTAGTGGACATCTTCTATCAACAGGCTTTACAACAAAAGGAAGAAACTGTTCTCCAAGTGTAAAAAGGAACAAATTCCAAATTGGAAAAATGCCCTCCTTATCCTCAACATGCAAATTTGATCACTAGTGAAAACCTCCAAAGCCAATTATGAATCAAAAGTAGCCTCCGAAACAAAGGGAAACCAGAAAGCCTTCATCAGTTACATCAGGGACCTCCATGACAAAGCCCAGGTTTGTTCCAAATTAGTACTTAACAGTATCACTTACACTGATCCTGTTAACTTAGCCGACCTGCTAGTTCAGTGCAAACTTCACCCCCCTGTTCCCCTAAAGGCCCTTTTGACATCCCCAATACTCATCCCACACCTCACATCCCTATAAATCAAATGTTAAAGCCCCTATCCAAGGCAAAGAACACAGCTTCCACTTCCATGGGACCTGATCGTAACCCAGGTTGTATTCTGCACCATCTACAGCAAGAACTGGCTTCACCATTGAGCAACCTATTCAATCAGAGCCTAAGTACAGGCTTCATTCCAGCAGAGGGAAGAACTGCCATTGCAATTCCCTTGCACATAGGTGGTGCCACTACTGATTCTGGAAACTATCGCCCCATTAGCTTGATAAATCTGATCTGTAAAGGCATGGAGCTTATTATTATGGATCTCATAAACAAGGACATGAACAATCTCCAAACACTTGACCCCACCCAGTTCGGATTCGTCAATGGCAGATCTTGCCTGTTTAACCTGGTTGACTTCTTTTAGACTGTCACCAAGGCCCTAAATGAGGGAAAGTCAGTACATACATCTTACCTTGACTTGGCCAAGGCCTTTGGCACAATCCCCTACTCTGGCATCATTGAAAAGCTAGCACAACTTGGTGGAAATCCCTACCTCAGCAGGTGGGTGTCCAACTATCTCACTGATAGGACCCACAAGGTCAAAACAGGTGGCTCTACCTCTGACAGCAAACATGTCACTAGTGGTGTTCTCCAGGGATCTGTCCTGGGACCCCTTCTGTTTGGCATCTACTTCTCAGAGGTCCAGCCAAAGACAAAAGGCCTGTGGCTGACCAAGTTTGCTGATGACTGTAAGTTGGGTATTATCATTGACTCCCCTACAGCAAGAGGGTCTCACAGCAACTAATGACTGGTGCCAAAGTCATGGCCTCAAGCTAAATGCAAAAAAAATTATCATCATACTATTCAGCAAAAACATGGCCCCTACTGATTACCACATCAACGGCAACCCCCTAAACACACAACCTGTGGTGAGATACCTGGGTCCACAGGTTGATAACAATCTCACATTTGACTCTCATGTACCAGCAGTGGTCAGAAAAGACTTTTACTTGGTTCATATCATAAGTAAAGGGATTCCATCCATAAAAAAGGAGGTTATTACTTCTCTATGCTCCTCCATCTTTAGACCAATAATTGAGTATAATGCCCCATTTGGTATGCACCTCTCCAAACATCTGCACCAACTGGAAAGGGCACAGAAATACCTCACAAAGAGAATCCATGGACTTCAACACCTGCCCTATGCGGATAGGCTCAAATCACTATCACTCTTCTTGGTATCATGCAGATTGCTCAGAGGTGATCTGTGTCTCGCCTACAAGGCAATCTCAGACTCTTCTGTACTAGAAATACTCCATAACCGTGCGTCTAACTCCTCATGCATTACCCACTTGAAAGGCTTGAATCTAATATGTGACATCAACAAAACCTACTGGAGAGACAGGTTTGTCCCTCAGAGGCTGCCCCATCTCTGGAATAGACTTCATATACATGTCAAACAGAGTATCTTGCTGACTCTCTTCAAATGCAACTTTGATGAGTGGATGGGAAACCACAAATTTGTCCCAGGGGGTTGCACCTGTGTCCCTCATTGACAAGGGGTGACAGGTTCTGACTGAGATTTCTTTTTGGGGATAAACTCTTGGCTAGGCTTGTAAGGGCCCCAAGGCCATTAGCCTACCAACCTCCTATGATCCTATGAGCCTATATGCATATATATTATTTTTAAATGGTAAATGCTGGACAACATTTTTAATAGATCTGTCTTTGTTTAATTTCTTCAAATATTTAAGTATTTTAATACACTGATATAAAAAACTTTGTGAGAACATGGGTGAAATTCTTAGCTAGGTTTATTAGGGCCTCTGGGCCAATAGCCCACTGTCGTCCTATGAACCTATGAACCTAATAATTGACCCTATTCCTAAGTCTGGACTTAATTACATTTCATAAAATTCACTTTGTTTTAGTCTTTGATGTTTGTTAAGATTGCTCTTCTTAGAACCCAGAATTTACCCTATAATTGATTCTTTCTGCAGTTCATATGTGTTTACTTGTAACAGTAGCATCTTTAACTATGTTTGAAAATTCTCTTTTATTAATCCAATTGCTCCTGCTACAACTGTAATGATCGGTGTGTCCTTATTCCATATTGATCTAGTTTCTTTAGGCATGTCTTGATATTTTATAATTTTATGTTCTTCAGTTTCTAAGATGCTATGGTTGTTGAGTGTAGCAATTTCAATCATCATTGATGCCTTTGTCTTTTTCTCTTGCACTACAAGATTTGTTTGTCTGGCATCTACCTTCTTATTTGTTGATATGCAATGATCTCACATGATCATTACTTCTTCATTTTCAGTAATCCTTTGTGGCACATGTTTCTATATCTCCTAGCTGGTTTACATTTAAAATGTCGAGGGAAGTTTCGACGGCCACAGGTTCTCGAATAACAGTTGGCCAACCTGTGTTGCCAATCCTTCAGTTGTGCAAGTAAAGTTTCAACAAATGCTTAGTGCATTAGCAAAGATGAAGTCAGTCTTTTAACTAGAGATCGCGGTACAGCGGGGACTGGGAAATTTGCCCATTTCCCCACTGTAATGCGAGCTTGTCACAGGGGGTGCATGGGGGCTTTCCCCCTGCAAAATCATCATGTTATGTCTTGTGCAGTGTAGGACTGTATTTTACAAATGTCAAGAAAGGTCAAATTTGCAAACAGAGGTGTGTTTCTGACATGCTGACCTTGTCGACATTACATGTTCAACCTTTTAGTCGACTTTTTAGGTGGTTCTTTCTTGTGAGTGTTGACTATATGATAGTAAATCCTCTTAGCTACCTCTATGTTTTTTTCATATTCTCCAATGCAACAGCCTTGTCACATGATTATAATTATCCAAACCTTTAGCCACAAAAATGTTACAACTTGCAACAAGATGCTCAACCTGCAACAAGATACACAATTGTTTTTAGTTCTGAATGTGTATTTATTTATCTCTTCTAGGTTTTCTGTGGATTTTGTGGAGCATAGAGTAAGTAGTCTGCTATTCTGAGCTACCAATATTAACGTTTCATCTTTTTTATTTAAATTCACCTTTCATTTGCCACTCTTGTCAGTTCATGATGAACAGCTGGCTGTTCCTGTAGTTCTCTAAACTTTACACTGCAATTGTTGATGTTCCAGTTTTCTTTTTGTTTTTGGTGATCATGTTCTTTGTTTTTTAACTTTTGACTTCTTTGCACTTTCTTTTACTATCTGATTTGTCCACTTCTGGTTTGATTTCTGTGCCTGCTCTTTTTGTAATGGTTTCTGCTAACCTTAGCAAAGATGACATCTTAGTCTTGTTTTCTTCAAGATTTAGAACATTCACTATGTTTAGATCTGAAGATGTCAATAAATATGTATACAGTCCCACAATCACCAGCCTACATGTATTGTCAATTTCAAGGAGGCTCAAGCTCTTTCAGACCAAATATATATAATCTTGGCAAACAATAGTACTTGCATCTCATTTAATAGGCATGAAGCTGTTTTCTTGATTTCCTATCAAGCTTATCAAGCAGTTTTTGATGCCAGTTGATTGCTCCAAAGTTGTAAGTTAGAACAGGAAGTGTAGGTTGATTTATTTTTTGAACTCTATTCCTTCATATCAAAGCAGTTTTCAGTCTTAATTTCAATCTTCTAAACTATTCTTTACTAAGCTTTGTTATAATTTGCTCATGCTGTGGCACTGTCCCTTCATCTATTCCCAGATATGTATATAATCCATGTAATCCATTTTATTCCAGTTATTTTGTACCACATTCTTCTCCAAGTTCGATATTTTCTTGATTCTTAAATTTTCTACAACAAATATTGCTTTTGCATATATTTTGAGACCAAATGACATCTGTATATCATTTGAAAATGTTTTAAGACATGTAGCAATACTTTCAGAAGTTTATCAGATCAGCCATGTAATTATAGACCATCCACAAAAAATAGACAAGATATTTTTTGATAGGTTGGGTTTCCTGGAGACATAATAAAGCCATTGCTAGACTGCTAAACAGCTTTACAAACTGATGCTAAAGAAACAGTAATGGTAACACAATATTACCCTGTAATATACCACACTAGATTTTCACATCCTGGGTAGTTATCTGCTCTTTTTTGAAGTTCAATTGCAAAGTGTTTTGTCACTTGTTCATAGTAATTCCAATACTATCTAGTAATATGTGGTGGATCTTGCACATTTCTGAACATTCTATAATCTATGAATGTGGAATACTGTCAAATGATTTTTGTAAGTTATCCATGTCATACTGAGATTTCTGTTGTTTCTAGGGGTCTCCATTATGGCTTTGTTTGTCAAAAGATTATCATTATCTCCATATCAGTCTCTTTTATTTCTCTTCTGTTATAATGATTATTTGTTATCTGCATTACTGCATACTCTGGCTACATCAATTCCTGTATATAGCTTATTACATCTTTGGGAGATCTCCGTTGCTTATTTTAAAGCTGTCTCGCTATGTTAAATCCATTTAACATAGTGAGACAGGTTTAAAAAAAAAAGCAACGGAGAAAGCAAGATCTCCATTGCTTTATACACACTGTGTCGCTATGTTAAAGGAGTTTAATATAGCGAGACAGCTTTAAAAAAAGCAATGGAAATCTCCGTTGCTTTTTTTAAACCTGTGTCGCTATGTTAAACTCTTTTAACATAGCAAGACAGTGTTTTAAAAAAAGACTTATACTAATGGAAAAAGTCCGGGCGACCGGACCTTTTTCCATTAGTATAAGTCGATTTACAACGTGCACGCTGGCCAATCAGCGTGCACGTTTTGGAATATTAATGGGGGGTCATGGTATAATGGTCAATAATTCTAAGGGTGATCTGCAGGTTCACTTTTAAGTATGAGTATGGTTTTTCCCACAATTAAGTGGTATCATTTTCAGGGTGCACTCTAACCAAAAGTTGGGTACAACATCAAGACTTGCAGTTTTCCAATTGGGAGCCTTTCTTAACTTTTTCTCTGTCTCAGTAGTAGCTACTTCTTTTTACTCCATATCCCCTGTATTAGAATTTACTACTTTTTCTTTTGCATCTTTCATTAATTTAGCTTCCTTGCTATATTGCAACCAGTTCTTTGTAGATTTTTATCCAGAATTTATTTATTTCCTCTGTTCTTGGTGGTGTCTTGGTTATTGTTGTTTGCTTTCATAGCCCCACTGTACAAATGTTTTGAGTCATCCCTAAACTGCTTGGTTTGAATTACTTTTTATATTTTTTTCAGTATATCTCCTGACTATTTTGGCTTGTGTATTTTTTTTTTTAATTTGTTTTTAGAAATGGTATC